>NC_079517.1:12235495-12318450 GCF_000801105.2 Raphanus sativus
TCTTTTTCTCGACTTCTCTCTCTCTCTCTGTTCTCTGCCTTGGGAACTGCAACGGAAGAGGCGGAGATTTGGTAGATTCGGATCGGGAATTTTTTTGGGGGTCAGAGTAAATCCGGTTTACGATTTGTTTTCAGAACCGGTTGAAGTTATCGAATTGAGACCACCGGAGAAGCAGAAGAAGGATGTTGCCAGTGACTCCACCGCTGATCGATCCGGGACGACGAAGTCAACGGCATGGTGGATTCCATAAAAGTGTTTGTACTTCAGTTAACGAGTGTATGTGTCATGGGATACCAGATTCTCGCCAGCTACAGGTTTGGATTGTGCTTTTTAATGGATTTTATATGTTTACCACTCACTGTTGTATCTTATTGTAGAGTGGAGATATAATAAACATCGATGTCACGGTTTGCTTGGATGTAAGTCTTTTTGGCTTCTTTCACTTCTCTGTAGACAGTTTTACTTACACGCTGTTTTAAGTCACTAAAGCTTGAGACATCGAATCATATTAAAATTTGTGGATTTTGAAACTGCAACAGAGTTACCATGGAGATACATCAAGAACTTTCTTCTGTGGAGAAGTAAGTGAAGGTTTTAAACAACTTGTAAAGGTTAGTTTTCTTTTTTTTCTTTTGTTCTCATTGTGTTGTCTCTGCATTGTTAATAATAAATGGATTCTGTTTAGTGTGCTAATTGTTGTTGGTTTATTGTTCTGGAAGGTTACGGAGGAATGCTTGGAGAAAGGAATAGTCGTTTGTAAAGATGGAGCAAGCTTCAAGAAAATCGGCAAGAGAATAAGGTAGTAACCAAAACCATTCTCGATGGAATGAATATAGTAAAGCTAGTAGCATGCTGAAACAATCTCGGTGGTTTAACGTTTCAAATAGCGACCATGCTGAAAAGTACGGCTACAACGTGGTGGAGCGCTTTGTCGGGCATGGTGTTGGACCAGTGTTCCACTCTGAACCCTTGATTTATCATTACCGTAAGTTATATATCTTCCTTAGTAGAACGCTTAAGTTTTGTTCTCTGTAACAATGATCAAAAACAATACTTGGATATGTAAGTGCCAAGCATTTCGTTTTTGTGGCTCATTTCCTAATCCCATTTTGCAGGAAATGATGAGCCTGGGCAAATGGTTGAGGGACAAACTTTCACAATCGGTTAGCCAATTTTTTTCGCTCTTCCATGTCATGGTTTTCCTTTTTTTTTTTAATATTATGATGACTCTATAATAACAAGTTGTTGGATACAATATGGGCGTTGCAGAACCGATTCTAACGATTGGAACCACGGAATGTGTAACATGGCCAGACAACTGGACTACTTTAACAGCTGATGGTGGGGTAGCCGCCATGATTTGTTGACCAGACATGTGATCTCGTTGCTGGATTCATACCATGACCTCACTGGATTGCCCTGGTAAAAAGACAGACACAGCAGCTTTCATCAGAGCACTTGCTGTTTTGTTTCTTTCTTAGTTGAATAGTTCAGTTTTTGTGTCTTGAGTTAATTTCACTCATATGAATTTGCCAGGTGGGTCGTGATTGCTTCGTCCACAGTGGCTGTCAGAACGGCTCTGCTTCCTGTCTTGATTTTGCAGCGCAAGCAGACAAAAACCATTTCACAATTCTTACCGAAGTGTGAGTCCTCTCCTCTCTTTCTCTTTTTGATAAGTTGCTAAAAGTTTGATAGTTTATTTCTAGTACCGCCTTTTTGGCCTCCAAAGGGTTCAGGAAGAAGTGTTGTTGAACAGTTTATGCTCTTTCGGAATCAAAGAAAAGCTCTTGGCTACCCTTCCTTCCTTTGGATTCCTGCTTATTTCTCCATCTAGGTGAAATACACTTCTTCTTTGAGTGGAAACTAAAGTTATTAATAGGCTTGCTTACTTACTCCTCCTTCTCTTGTTTCTTGCAGATCTCATGTTTTTTCTTGTGGATAACTAGCATTAGAAGAATGTCACTTGATCATCATCCTGGCTTTGATACGGTAATTATTTTTTTATTATTACTAGGACTAATACTAATTCTGTCGCCCATTTGGTCAGATCTTATGATGCCGTTTTGTTTTCATTGCTTGCATTTGCATTGCAGGGTGGGGCTTTATGGTTCCAGAATTTGACTGAAATCCCCAACGGTCTTTATGGTCCACTTTTCCCCTTTTTGGTTACCGGTTTGCATTACACAAACACTCAGGTGTTTATTTACTCTTGTTCAATCAAATGTTAACCTTATGTAACGAACTATGCTACATCTCATCAGGTGAATTATACACTTCCTGATCTTTTCTAGCTTGTTTTGATGCTTCATATGTAATGTATTTATTATTGTTTCAGTAGTTGTTATGCATTGACTTGTGGTTTAGCTACCACCCGTTGAGTTTACTGTGTCCATCGTAGGAAAACTGAAACATTCAACAAAAAGAATGCTGAGGGTTACCACTAACCATCCTTGGACTCTTTCTGTCAGATGCTTCTTTGTTTTTTCTGTTTTTTCCTTTTCACTTTACAGGGAAAACGAAGACAGAACACAAAGACAAAGGCAAAGGACAACAATGGCGGAACTCATGGCCATGGGAAATGATGTTCATATTGCTGTGAAGAATGATGTCAAAGAGAGCAGATCGACTCTGGTTTGGGCTTTGAGGAACCTTGGTGCCAAGAAAGTCTGCATCTTCCATGTTTATCAGCCAAAAACTGCTTCTCATGCTGGTAATTTTCATTACCGATTGATTTATATGGTCCCCATGTAGCAATTTTTGATGCTTCATATGTAATGTATTTCTTGGTGATGTTTTCAGCACGTAAGCTTGAAGAACTGGAGGCCATCATTTACGAGACATTACATGATTATTTTGACATCTGTCAACAAGAAGGGGTGTTGTTTTGTTCTGTTGCCTTCTTCATATATATTAGTGAAGTATTTCTCTTCTTGCTTTGAAATTGTTGTGTTCCTCCTGATTCTTGTTGTCCGATCGCAGGTGAACGAGGACGATATTTACATATCGTGTATAGAGATGAACGATGTGAAGCAAGGGATATTAGAACTCATCTATGAAAGCAAAATTAAGAAGCTCGTTATGGGATCTGCATCAGATCATCATTATTCCGAGTACGCATTGGAAATCTATTATATTTTTAAATCTCTAAGTTCACTCGTGTAGACTTGACAGAAAAATTTACAGGAAGATATTCGATCTCAAGTCCAGAAAGGCAAGTACGTGTACCAACAGAGTATAAACTCGTATAAATATGTATATAACCTAGTAAATTAATTTGTAAACACTTTTAAATAAATGTATAAACTCTTATAAATAGCTTATAAGTTCTTGTAAATAGTATTAAATAGCCTTGTAGAAGTAATTAATAGCCTTGGGTGCAAGATGTCTTGCTCTTCTTACAAGGTAGGACCAAGTACCAAGTTTCTGAGACTATTCAGGACAATAGAAATTTCAGCTGCATTGACAAGACAAGTGGATGTTTACATTGTGGTTGCAGGAGACTTGGTTGGAATTAGATTGGTATCTTGTGCTAATTGCGGCATGACTTCAGTTTGATATTTTGTGCTCTTTTCTGACATGTATTCATTTATTTAATGCTAGCAGGAAGTAATAGAAGTGCACGTGCTTGGTGTTCAACTGATAGATACCGTGCTTTTGCTTTTCCACCAAAAGTAAACAAAAATTGAATGTCTAAGTATGGAGTTTGAATATTTTGCAGGGCTATAGCTGTGAAAATCAGCTTATAAGCCATTATAAATCAGTTTATAAGCCATTATAAATCAGTTTATAAATCTTTATAAATTACTTCATAAACACTTATCATTCAGTTGACAAAAAATTCATAAAAACAATTTATAAACTCTTATAAATCAGTTTAAAACTTTCATAAATTATTTTTGAGTTGCTTATACTCATTCTTTCTAGAATCCCTCACAAGAATTCTCAAGTTACACACATTTATATGTTCTTATAGATATGTGCGATCAACTCTTGTTTAAAAACTTTTTTTATAAAGACTTATAAATCGTCAACTCTTGTTTTAAAACTGTTTATAAAGACTTATAAGTCGTCAACTCTTGTTTTAAAACTTTTTATAAAGACTTATAAACTGTCGAGTTGTACTTTAAAAATGATTTTATAAAGGTTTATAAATCATTTATAGGAATATATATATATATATATATATATATATATATATATATATATACTATTGATATATAAGGGTTTATAAATGATTTCTAAATCTTTAAAAATGATTTATAAACATTTATAAATTATTTATAATCCTTGTAAAACCTTATAGACTGAATTTATAAACTCTTATAAATGAAGTATACGTTAATAATTTATTTAGAAAGCTTTATAGATTAATTTTATAAACTCTTATAAAGTCTTATTAATTGTTTTATAAACCATTATAAGGAAGCGGATCACGTCTTCTCTTGAGAGACAGCAAAAATTGTCCCGGCTTGAAGCCTTGGAAGTAGCAGGCCTGCTGGAGTCATTGGATGATAGACCGCTGCTACTGCTAGAGTTTTTGCTGTTCTTCAGCTATTTTCCATTGTAAAGAATGGAGAATCTCTTGCTCATACCCCTCCAAACAACTCTTTCAGAACTATAGTTATATAAATATTTATATGTGTTTTATAAACTTGGTTGATATGAGGTTTTATAAGCTCCTATACAATTTATAGATGGTTCATAAATGGTTTTATAAACTTTTATAAATGATTTATATACAAAACGTTTTCATATATCTATATGATTGGTTTTATAAACCTTTATAAACATACATTAATAGTTTTATTCTGAGAACCAGACTGAAGGTTAATGAACTGAGAGACCAGTAGCTTCGAGATTCCACTCATAACTACTTCCACCTCATCTGGTTCTCTTGACCATCTCAACCCACAGTATTCGCCTGTTGCAACTTGCGTCTTGGCGTAGCAAGAACTTTCTACTAATCCAACTGTGACAATGGCCTAGGTATCTGACAGACAAAATGATAGCAACTCACAACATCAACAGAGACCCCAAGTATCTCTCAATGCTCAATCATCTCAATGCTCAATTATACCTTTTTATAAGGCCTTATAAAAAAACTATAAGAGAATGATATTCTTTAATAAGAAACAAAATTGGTAGAGAGTTGGTTAATTTGGTGAATACGAGTCGAAGAACATTAGAAGTGCATTGAGGAAACACAATCGAAGCTATGTGGACAATCAAAATAAATCTTTGATAATGTGTACCATATAATCCAAAAGTATGTGAATTATTCTTTCTAAAGGATTTCATGAACTAGAATTTTTTTTGTGACTGCAGTTTTTATGTTCTTTTAGATGCTCTTGAGAAGTCTATGTATGCACTCGTAAATGTCAAAACAGATTTATACACTTTATATTGATTTGTAAAACTTTAAAAAATATTTTTTTAAACTTTAAACTCGTCATAAACCCAAGATGATTTATGAATTTTGTAATTACACATATATTCATGATGCTTTTGGTTAGAAAATGATTTTGTAAATCTCTTTAAGTGGTTTTATAAATCATTATATATCTTTTTTAACCCCTTATAAAACTATAATTAATGATTTTATATACTCTTATAAATGATTTTATGAGGATTTCTAAACTCTTACAGATATATTTATAAGCCCTTATAAATTTATTTATAAACCCTTACAACTGAAAAATATTATTTTATAAAGGCTTATATATAAAGATTATAAAATCTTACAACTGATTTTATAAACTCTTATCAGTAATTTTATAAACCTTTATAAAACAATTATTATAGATTTTATAAACTTCTTTATAAGCCTTTATAAATGGTTTATATACTCCTACAAATAATTTATAAACATTTATAAATGATTTACAAACTTTATAAACTGTTTTTTATAAACTTTATAAACTGTTTTTTATAAACTTTACAAAAGATTTATGAACTCTTATTAACTCTTGTTGATTATTTACATATTCTTATAAACCCTTATAAATTATGTTACAAATTCTTATATTTTTAAATGGTTATAGATTCTTATGAATGATTTAGGGACTTTATAAAGGCATGAAGAAACAAATTGTTTACATACTTTTAATAAAATATTTATACTCTTTATAGTAAATGATTAATAAGCAGTTATAAATGGTTTATAAACTTTATAAAAAAATTTATGAATTTTATAAATATTACATAAACCCTTATAAATTGTGTACATAAAACTTATAAATTATTTTATTAAGATTCCTGGGCCTCTAACCCGATTCGTTAAACGTCCCGATTTTATGGATCTCTCGGTTCGAGAAAAAAAAAATAAGAGGAGCGAAAATAAATGGGGGTCTTTCCCTTCGCTTATCGTATATTGTATGTATCGGCTTGGCTTCGTCCAAAAATATTCCAATTACACTTTAGTTATTGAAAAATAACACCAAATGTGAAAATGGCACAAGAATCAGAACTAGGAACCATGTAAACAGTCCCATAACAAAACACAACTATATGAAAAGTTGAGACATGTGAGGCTTTGTCCACAACTGCCGAATCTTTTGTGTTAAATGTCTCTGAACCATCTTCACGTTCAACAGCATTTTCGCATATCTCCTCATCGGGATCTCCAATATTATCTCTTTAAGCCGTGGAATCTCCTTCTCCAGCACAACCACTGAGAACGCAGACCAGTCAAGCAACTCGCTGAACGGCAAGACGAAGTTATCAGCGATGATAACGGGTACGCACTCGTAGTATATTGCCTCAACGATACGTGGACTGTTCACTTCGTAACCCATTGGACATAGACAGTATTTGTTTGACTTCATGTGTTGCACGTAAGTCATTTTACGAGCTACGTTGTGTGGAAGCGGACCGTAGAAACTGTACCTTTTGAAAGTACTCGGTTCCTTTAGAAACTGTACCTTTTGAAAACAGAGAGGTTGCGAAACACTGGAGCAAACAGTTCCGTGTCATTGACGACTTCAGGGGCTTGCTGAATCTCTAGTTTTGCAAAAGCTAAAGCTTCCTGTGGTGACAAGGAAAGAGCATGTCTCAGCTTAGTTCCAGTGGAAGTGACTTGAGATAAGAGAAATAAAAAACAAAGAGATAAACTTTGAAAACCGCTAATGATTATTATATATCACTTTAATAACCTCTGAGGAAGAAAGAACATGTCGTGGTACTGGTGGAGGATCAGGGAGAATAAGCTCGTCTTTTATCTTTCTTTTCTTCCTTTTTCGTCTTTTCCTCCGAAGACTAGTATCAGTTTCTTGGTCTGCAAGTTTTCCTCTACTGAACCCATCAGAAGCGTTCAGTTGTTCTATGACAGGAGTTGTTGTAAGAGCAGGAAATCTTAAAACAACAATGGTGGTCACTATAGAACCGAGAAGAAACGCGTTTCTCCATCTGATCCTTTGCTTCCTGAAACCTTTAATTAACCCCTTCATCAAAACTTCTATGAGCATCTTCAGCATCTACAACACTCCATATATATGTTCCATCAGGTTTCCTTAAAAGACTCTTGTCCAAGCTATCGTCTTTCTCCACAAACATTTCCCTCTCCTCCACCTGGAATGCCAAAAAGAAAAACATCTTCTACTTAGCCTTTTGATCACAATCATCTCGATACTATTGAAATCTATACACACAAAAAATCTAGGCTTACCTGAGATGATGCTGCTGCTGCTCTGAGCTGTCCTGAAACAACGGGAGATGTGATCACAATCTGTACTCCATCGATAACTTGTGGGGGTGTTGGCCGGAGTCGGAGCGAGGAGTCCCATGGGAGAAGTAGCGAGATGGATGAAGGGACGAGATTCAACTGATATCTTTTTAATAAGATGTGCTTCTTCTTCTTCAACCTTCTGCAACAGATTCTTGATCTGACCCCTCAAGAGAGCCTCACCAGTTCCAGGAGTGCTCTTGATTCTGCTCTTCCCAACAACAACTCCTGAATATGGAATCTGCATCGCCAGTCCAACTATCGACGAGTCATTGGTTATGTCGATCGTCGCCGTAGTCGCTCAGTTTGCTTCATGAGAGAGGATACAATCGATCTAATTGCCCTGGCTCGATCTCGTCGCCGTCGTCTCGATCTCGTCGCCGTCGATCTCGTCGCCGTCTTCACTGGATCTCATCGCTATCACCATCACCATCGTCAATTTCATCGCATGCCGAGAGAGAAAGTGTGCAATTAAGTTAGAATTTTGATAGGGCTATTTTTGTCTTTTATCTATTAATGATTTAGGTATTTTTAAAAATGTATTCATTCTAAGTGTATATATGAAAAATGGTACTTAACAAAGTGTATATATGAAATTTTCCCCCTTTTATTTTACTTTTAGTAATTTTATCTTTAACTATTATAATTTTTTATACATGTTTTATTATGTAAACTAGATTTATTTTCTAATTTTGTTGGCCATTTTTTAAATTAAGTAAAACAGATGACATATGTTTATACTTTTTAGAAAAAAAAACATCTCTTATATTTTTTTAAAAAATTATTTATATATTTGTGATTTTGAATCTCTCTTATACCTTCCTTTTTAAATAACTATTTTTTTAAATTGATGTGTTTATTAATATTACAGCTCCAAAATTTTAAAATATTTTAAAAAATTATAATTATTTTAAATCATCTAAAATTAGATATATATATATATATATAATTCTAAAGCTCAAAATAATTATATTCTGAATAATTTTTTGTATTTATAAATTACTTTTAAGGAACTAATTTTAAATAGAAAAATAAGTAGTAATATAAATTTTGTAGAAAATATTTTAAATTTGTACAGTATTTTAAGGAGATAACACAGAAAAAAAAGAAGAGAATAAAAAATGGTTCTCTCTGTGTGAAATTGACAAAGGAGAAAATAAAGAAAAATAAAATCTAACTAAATCGTGGCGGTTAGATTTACTAATATCAATTTTTTTTTTATATCAACGATACTTGATGAACGACAAAAGCCAATCTTTCACTCTGTGAATTGACCAATCAGAAGTAAGCCATTCTAATTTTTATTTAAATTTATTTAGCCAAATTATGCTACTAAAGTGTAACTACCTTAAAACAAATGATTACAAATTAAAATAGTGGTTAACAATACGCTAAACCTAAAATATCATTTCATTGCTTTTAAAAATTACTACATCTAAAGAATACATATATAAATTAATATATGAATTGAAAATATTTACTGTAGAACATGAGAGAGTATAAACTCATTACTGTAGAACAATCTAACTGAAAAATTTTCAACCCATGAATGTATTACATTTGGGTAACATATGTTTTGTGAAGATGTACATATATTCAAACTATATCAATTGTTCCATTTTATATAAAATATACCCATTTGGATGTCTTCTATTATTTACTAATAATTTATATTTATATAACAATTAAAATTATATAATTATAAACAGCGATACTATTTGCTTTTACATTGCAACTATAACAAATTTAAGATTTGCAAAATTGTTACAAGATAATTATATTAATTTTAACTGAATCGCGACCACAAGTGCTAAGATAGTGTGGTAAAACTTTAGCCTAAACCTCAAAGGACATTATACCTCAATTACGTGGTTCAGATACATGCAGAAATAGCCAATAAACTAATTTGTACTTGTTTGTTTTAAACTAAACTAACTAGTCACAAAATCGTAGCAGAGCTTTAGCAGCTATGATTTTACAACTACGAGATTTACATTATTGTATGATCAATTTGAAACTACGAGTTTGCAGTTACATACGTAGTGTTAAAACATCACTAGCTTTCCTAATTCTTGACATTTTTTCCAATGAGAAACTCTGGCGCTTTGACTCACTCGGGGTAATGACCATAATCATCATCTTGGACTTAAAGAGGCTAGACTCTAGAGACAGTTATGCTAGACATTCTCCGAATCATGGATCTCAATCCCGTGTTGGAACACGCCACCGTACATTCATCAAGCTGCGGATCTCAAGTCCATGGTGGAGCACGCCACCCTTTACACGGATCCTAAATCCACGGTGGGGCATGTTTTCGACGAGTTCACCGGTACTGGCCGATACTGTCAATGACGAAAAAACTTATTTATTTGATAATTTATTTTAAAATTCTCAATGCACATTCAAAGGATATATTATGGATCACAGGTTTGTGACTACATGGACAACTACACATGATATTAGACCTTTGTGTATGCGCAAAAAAGAAAAAAAAAACCATGTGGACATCATTCGATGTTTTCTTCTGGTGATCCATTCTATGTCCACACGACCTTTAAATATTTGCATGATGCCTTTCAATCTTGACAGCAGAGAATTTGGTACTCCTTTTGTTCAACGATAATATGCAGCTAATGATAATAATGATAATGTTCAGATTTTAAATATATACTAGATTTTGACCCGCCCTTAAAGGGCGGATATATTTTTTTGTTTTAAATTTAGTTTTAAATTTATATTTTTTTGTGATTATATTCATATGTTTTTTTGAAGTCATATTTGTGTGTAAATATTAATCAAAATATATTTTATTAAATAATGGCAGTTTAAAAATTGATCCGGTATATAGTCGGTTATGAATGGGTTGCGGGTCGAATCCGGCCGCTGATCCGCCAACCCGCGGATTTCAATTTGTTTTGGTCAAAAAATCTCACCCATACAACCCGCAAGCAAATAATTTTGTATTCGCTCTACTTAATTTTGCGGTTATCCGCATGTTATATTTTTTTAAATCATAATTCTTTAATTTAATAATTATAAAAATATATAAAAACATATTTATAATGAACCTTTTATATATTATCAAAATTCATATACAGTTGTATATTTTGATTTGAATAAAACAATATTTGAAACTTAAATAAGATATATGGTTTGAAAGTTGAGGTCCGATCATAATTTTAAATATGATATATGATTAATTAGCGTTTGTTATGTAAATATGCTAATCGTCAACTGTTATTATATGTACTAGTTTACTGCTTTTCGAGAATGACGACCAACTGCATCAGATGTTCATGAATGAAACTGCTCTGAAAGAAAGCTTGCAATTTTCCAAAAAAAAAATAGCAGAAGACCAAACCTTCTGTACCTCTTTCTTCAACTGTCTTTATAGTGTTTCTTTTTGAGGGACAAAGAACAACACAATTAAATAAAAATTTTAATCACTCTGAACTCAAAGAACATAATCTACATTAATACAAAGTACGTTATATTAGTAAGAGATTATGTTTCTATTTGTAATTTAGTGTTTTGTAAAATCATAAAATCAGGTTTTGATTAAACGTACAGCCAGAGCCTCTCTACTATGTGAGAGGAAAATTACAGTTACAAATGCATGTACCAAAGAAAAACGATGATGACGGTGAACTCTATAAGAGGAAAATTCACACATCTCGAAAACTGAGGTACGATGACAGAATATGTAAAATAAGAAATCTAAAACTTCCATCTGTAGATTGATTGAAGAGTCGACTCCAAAAAGGTGCAATTGCTAAGACGTGTTGGTTGAAACCCAAAGAAAGCACATGAGATGTCCTTTGCAAAGAGGCGGAAGTAGAGAACCGTTGCGTCTTTTATTGAAATAGGTTGATGACGTAGGATCTTATAGATGAGGAATCATCTTGTCCGTTGGATTACAAATTATTGATAAACTCAACCATTAGATTCAGATTTTATTTTCCTATAAAAAAGTGATTATGTCATTTTGGCTTTGCTATTATATATAGATATCAGTATATGATAGAAGTTAATTTACAAAAAAAAAGTATATGAAAGAAGTTGGGTGCGATAATATTTAAATGACAGTTGGCTAGTGTAAAAACAGTTACATGTTCGAAGGTATAAGGACAGTTACATGTTCGATTAGTAATCATGGACAGTTATAGAAAATTAAATAAAGTGTATTAAAAGGGAGTTATAAATTTTAAAAAGTAGACACAACTTTTATCAACTGGTCATGATGAAGAATTAATAAAATAGATATATAATTATATTTATATGATTTAGTACTATTAGACTGTCTCATCCCATCCACATGGACATTATTTCTTTTATAACTAACCATGTACTCAACCTCTATGTCTATGTCCAAATTTTACCTTGTGATTTCCTCTATCAAGCCACTTTTCATCTAACTTATTGTCTTTTTATTCTCTTCATTGGTTCATTAAGTATTATAAACTTTTGTATTTTTAACGTTACCAAGATAATGTAGTCTTGCAAGGTTTGCGCATCTTTATGGATATTTATCAGATGTGAAGAACCGTTTTGGCATGTTGTCATCGATCAGTGAAATCAAAACATTTTCTACATACAAGAGCACAAACAATTACCACTGTACTAACAAACCAAACAACAACCGGAAGAAACTAGCCAAACAACAGCCTGTGTAGAGTAAGCTGCAGCGATTTCAAAAAAGAAAATAGATACACTCATGTGGATGTACTCATGTAGATACATTTTAATTGACACACTTTAACACACTATTATGGATACTTTTCTATGTACGCACTACTATGACCACACCTACCTGGACACATCTACGAACATGCTACTATGGACACATCACGAACATACTCCACTGCCTGGTCTTCGACGCGCCTCCTCCGCCGACAATGATGTACTTTCTAAGCATATATGGTTCCATCCCAACCAAGTATTTCAGAAGGTTATATAACAATTATCTGGTGTGAGTTTTGTCCTGTTGCAGAAGAAAATTATTTCCCCAATCGATATAACAATCTTAAAACCCAAAATCCCAAGAATATTAAACATAGATAGCATTTAGCACATATTACTCGCCATAAATCGGCTGTAACCTGTCACAGGAAAACAAACACTCAAGGAAAGTTGTATCCCATTCTTCAACTGCACAAGCATCTGAAAACAAGAAGCGATGGAGAATTTGTAATATCGCACGATTACAACGAGAAAAACCAGAAATAAAAGATAATATACTAAGACTACTGTACTTTTCATCAGACCAACTCCCAAAAGGCGAAGATGTCTTCGACCAAATAAAATAAAAAAATTCTAGAGTTTTCAGGATTGGAGATATTAAAAAGGAGTTGACGAGAGGAAAAGTTTAAGATAAATGAAAGAGATAATCAAAAAATGACTATATTTAAAAGAATAAAATAAAAGATGTGGCTGGGAATATCTTTTCGAATAATACATCTGTAACTAGAATAAGAACCATAATATTGAAATATTTCACCAAACCAAACAAAATAGAGTTGAGGAATACGTTTGAGTTTTCAGATGCTCAAAGTGCCCTTCTCTTTGGAAATTCCTTTTGATGAAAATGATAACTCAAAAGTGCCTGTTGTTTTCGTAAACAACTCAATATTCAAAGTATGTATTGTTGTAAGATAAAAGTTGAAAGAGTGTCTCCGTGGATAGCTCTCGAAACAATAATGTACAAGAATAAGAAAAGTCTTATTTGACTTCTTTATCGAACAAAACAAAACACTGTGACAGTACTGTCCACAAATGTACGATTCAGCAGCTAAAAGTAGCATATGTTACTGCGTTACGATCTCAGTGACTGCATGACAATATCGAATTAAAAGTGGTTTAAATTTTAACGACAATTATATTTAGCGAACATATTATATTAATAATAGGAATCCTAATTAATTCGAAAGGATGTCAATTCTATTTAAGTTGAAAGGTTTTGTATTTATATTCAAAATTTTAAATTTAAATATGTGTCTTTACAATAAGTAATTCTTACTTTAAAAGTTGTGTCTTTATATTGTAAAAATGTAATCATTCATATATTGAAAATTTGTGACCATTCATATTGAAAAGATACGACTATTTATATTGAAAATTATGACTATTAATATAATTATTGTGACAATTTATTTTTAAAAATAACTACCTTTAAATTGAGAAGCCATGAAAAGTTGTGACTATTCATTTTTAAAAATAACCATTTTTAAGTTGAAAATGTTATAAACTAAAGAGAATGTGGAGAGTGATTTGTGAGAAAGTTGTGTATTTCTCATTAGCCAACACCACATTATATAGTGGTTTGTACAAGTGCTTTACAAGGAATGAAATCTATACATTAATTACATTGACTACATTCATGTCATAGAGAAGACTTGGTCATGGTGATAACTCCAAGGTTGACTGAGTCTTCTGATCTCGGTCCGGTTTGTAGATGAACCGATGTAGACCGGATGTAAACCTCCTTGCACTTTCTCTTGTACTTGTTGGACTTGTCTAGTACTTGGTTAAGTACTTGGTTATGGTCCATCCACACAATGGATATTATAACACTCCCCCTTGGATGCCATAACCATATGAGTTCATAATATGCTTAATGTTGCCTCATTAAAACCTTACTAGGAAAACTCATTGGGATAAAACCATAGTTAAGGAAAAAGAGTACAACACATACTACTCCCCCTGATTTGAACATCACTTGCTGAATAGATGTTCATGGATTCTTACTTGAACAATCTTGTATTGTTCAGACATATCATGTCTCTTAGAATCCTGATGATACTTTAGAAAATGTACCACTTTGATATCGACCACTTTAGTACTTTAGATAAAATGTACTATTTTATACTCTGGTCGTTTGATTATGGTCCTTGACCAAATCACTCTTATATGCCTTTCCATAATATTGGTTGGCTAGTACTTTAGATCCTTTATATAATATGGATCATCATTATATCAAGTATGAGCTACTTAGCTCTTTAGGACTTATGGAAATGCCTTAGCTTTATGAGTATAATATTATTTGCCATAGACAACTTTATACATAGGCCATGTCGGTTAGATCATGATCTTTATTTACATATGTCCATAGATGATCAATGATTGATCTGAGACAATGGCAATCTTAGTGTGCCAGCAATTCGTACACACACACATATATATATATATATATAGACGTTTGGACTGATCTAGGCCGGACACGGTCATGACATAGAATTGATCTAATTGATCCTCAAATTTATGTCTAATGACATCCATGATCTACAGCTTTATCATGGACCAAATCTTATAATATGGTCAGACCCGTTTGGTCGCATATGGACACATAATGTGGTCCTACACATTTTTGTTCAAAGATGAACTTTGATCTTATAGCTTATCTTTATGATAGCTTATTCATTCATACCACAGCTTGGTTGGTTCATGCTGAGAATTTTGACCAACCATAAGTATTACCAAAATTTGGCTAATTTGTGGTGATGGTCTATAACTTTTATAAGGTTTAATGAATAACCATTTAACCTTTCTTAGGCTGGTTAGTATATCACAAGGAATTTAAAATTTCTCTATGGACTGATTTGAATTGTTCTTATAGAACCTTTTCATTTGCTTACATGTAGCAATTTAATTCAGTCCATGGACAGCTTTAGGAAAATGCTGTTCATGAGAACTTCCTTTCTCATCTTATGATTCTGAGCTCAGTATATTTTGGTAAACCTTTTAGGTACCAATAATATTATTATCATCCAGTGAGTCATATATAACATACTACATCTTTTGAATTTCTTCCAGACATTATATGTAGTGACATATGTAGTATTATCCACCACTTTGGATTATATAGACCTCCCTTGGTCTGTCTCACGATTTATCCTTCTTTCAGGATTTATTTATTCACTGGGCATCATATGGCGTTTACATATTCATGGCCAATTCAATACGCCTTTATCCGTCACTTTTAGAAACCCCACGTTTCTTTCTTTATTCATTATTATGAGTATTCTTGCGTGGGTTCATGATCCTCGATTCATTATTCATGTGCTACATATTTGCGCTTTTTCTATGAATGTATTGTGTCGACACATTTATATATATATGGTTTCCTTCCAGACATTTAAATAATTCGCGAGATCTCATCATTATCAATGCCTTCAGTACCATGAGACCCGGCGTCCCGAACCCCCATAGTTGATACTGTCGGCATAGCCATTTTGGCCTTGTCTGGAAAGTCTATGACCTCGGTTTCTTTTTGCACCTTTATTTAATTTCCGAGGTTCCTTTTGGAACATATATTCGGTCTACCACGCTTTAGGGTGTCATAGACTCAGTAGCAACTTGGTTGTGTCTTTAAGACATCAAAACCGTGTGGTGCTAAGCTGGGATGACATAGTCATTCTTTCTCGGGTCAATGTGTCTGGCATTTTATTTTGCTATCATTGTAGCATATGGACGTCTATAAATCTTTTCTAGTCCGAGGATCTTTGCCAAGACAATGATGGTTGATACTATTCTTTACCAGCTTACTACTTCTCTCCTTTCAATGTTGGATATTGGGATTCATAAATTTTATGTAATCCTTGTTCCTTGGCCAATGATTAAATCACCCATTTTGGCTCAAGGTTTCTTTTAAACTTATGGAGAAAGTATATTCATAATATATATCCAACATATATTCCCAATCCTCCTTATGAGATTCTAAGATAATATGATCTTAGATGGCACATATATTTGTGGTGGATTTATTCATAATATCTTAATATGATATATGTCTGGACTCATGACCCGTATTAGTCTGAGGTGGAAATGATGCAAGTTAATTATCACTTATGTGGCCTGATATAATATCTATGGCCTGATGCAAGTTAATCTTTTATAACTCATGATGTCCCCAAGCATATGGAGTTTTGAACCTTATAGGTAATGGTCATAATATCATAAAATCAACCAATATGAAATATGGTTGTGGACCATGTTTCACGAATTTTAGTATGGTCATGTATCATGGGATTTGTCCTCACTCCCCCTCATGAACATACTCTAATTCGTAGTGCTTGGGATAATAAATTCCCTTGTGCATAGATATATATTGCACAAACGTGAGATCTTATGGGATAGCTTTTGTGCCCTTTTTAAATCTTTGTATCATAATTCAGATGGCTAAGTATGGTAATGCCATCTAAGTGATAATTTTCGTGGGTTAATCAAACATGATTATGATTGCCCTGGCTATTTGCCTATTATCATATTGATCATTAGATCAATAGTGAATGTAGTCTCGACCATGTAGGCGATTTTAGGTACTCTTATTCTTTTTGCCCATTGTTGGAAACCATATTTTCTTCTTAATTCAATGGGTCTTACAGGGTGAATATAATGCCTTTTAGGCAAAGCCTTGGTCGGACTTCTTTTCCTTTCTTTCAAGGAATGTCCAGTTGAGTTCAGGAGTATTTTATGCATCATAATAGAGCCTAGATGGCCGAGCGTGTCGTGCCATACTTATAACGGCTTCTCTGAACTCTTTGGAAAGTGATTTGGGGTATTAACCCACAATCATATTTATCTTGGCTCAAAAAAGGCCTATAGATATAGTAGGTATAGTCTCTAGGACTTTCCTTTGGCTTTGGGCATTTTCATAAATCATAAGGAATTCTTTCTTTCCTTTGCCCATAGTTTCAATATGTAGAACATTCCACTTTGATTTATATGGAATGTAATGCATCAGAGATTTTTAGATGTGTGCTTTTAAGCATCATCAGGTTGGACTAGCCATGACCTTGAAAAATATCTTTTGTCTCTTAAATTAACGTGGCTTGGTCCACTATAGAGAACAAAGACAAAGTAAAATGATGTCGAAATCTAATTGGCCTTTATTAAGGCAATATGAAGTCTCATATTCAAGCTGATCATCATTCTTATAGTCGAAATTATTCGCACCATCTAGATGGACCCAATGGGTCATAGGGTTTTATCCCTTTATGCTCTCCTGGTAGAGTTCAATAAGGTGTTTGGGAGTTTTACATCGGTTGGCCCAATGATTATTCATCCCATACTGATGATAAGCAGGTTTGGTCGAGGCCTGGGTTTTTAAACTCGGACTTGTTCCCACGGACTTATACCCACGGCTAGGTTGATAACCTTGGCCTCGGCCTCGACTAATGCTGTGACTGTGGGTGATATCCACGCACACCCTTGCCATCTTCCATGGCCTTTCATATGGCCATGGTTTGACTCTTTCATATGGCTCTGTGGCCGTATATGCCTTAGGCAATGCCTTAAAATCCAGGAGGCCTCATCTCACTATTCCTCATGAGTAACTCATTGTTTTGCTTAGCAAGCAACAAACAAGAGATTAAATTTGCATATATGGAGGAACCCTTTTTCTCGGTATTATTGCTGAAGCAAAACATTGCTTGTGGAATGTAGAGAATTTCTTCTCTAACATGTCAGCATATGTGATAGTCTCTCCACACAGTTTCAACTTTGAGACTATCATGAATAGAGCCGAGTTATACTTATCCACAGACTTATAGTCTTGGGTCTTTAGGTCCCTCAAGTTATATAGGGCCTTTGGTAAGAGTACCATTATATGGTGATCATATCTGGATTTCAGTTTTTATCCAAAGGTCCAGAGGATTCTCAATAGTGAGATATTGATCATTGAGACTTTCAGTAAGGTGATTTTGATTCAATCACCAAGATTTAGATAGGATGATTTTCAACATCTGAATATTTAATCATTGCTTTCAAGCATCAAGAATTTATGCAAACAATAAAAGTCATAATTTATATGATTTAATTTATATGATTTAATTATGATTTAATAAGGCTTCCCCCCAAATCATATAATATATTTGCTTTAAGCATTTCTAGTATGACAATGATCAATTGATCACTGCATCTAGTGATCCTTTTAATTATAATTCAAATCTGGATTGATTATATATATATAGGGTATTAAGGCCCTTTAGGATTTGAATAAGGATCAATCATCATTTTAAATGAGATGAAGCAATATGGATGAAAGTCAATCACAATGGTCGAATGATAAATGCATGGCTCAAGAACTAATCGGATGTTCTGTGCTAAGCATTGGACCAATATAAATGTGATTCTTAATTCATGAGGATATTTGGTTTTCAAAGATCATAAAATAATAACCGATTCCTTCCCCCCTTTACCGGGTAAACCAAGACAAGAAAATTTATAATTTTCAGCAAATGTCTAAACCAAATTCAATTATATTTTCAATCAATTGGTTTCAAGGAAGGTTTATATTTTAATAAAAGCAAGCATGCTTAATTCTTAATAAAACTATATGACAAGAAGATGCATGGAAATGATCAGTTCATGATATGTGAATGATCTAACAATTTACTAATCCATGTTTGATCGGTTTTAAACAGGTTTATAATTTCAATCAAAGCAAACATGCTAAGTTTAAATGAAAACCGATTTGGTCTAATTATATGCAAGCAGTGTGAACCATTTAGATGCAAGCAATATGAACCAATTTAATTTATATGAACTATTATCAGGATTGTCAATGAAATGCAAACATAAATTCAGTCTTAGCAATATGACAATTATGCATGGTCAGATTTTAAACAATATGACAAATGCATTCAAAGTTGGTTCAAGATGATTCAAGATGAACAGATGCAATCAAGTATGCAACAAGATTACTATATAATTTAATCATCAGTTTCAAGCATGGTAAAAGATCAAGATTAACTATCAACTTATGTGATCAATATTCAGTATGATATGAAATCTATTCAAGGTTGGTTCAATTATCAACCTATATGATCAAATGATTTCAAGACAGATTTTATTTTATGACATATCAATATAAACAAGACTATATGTTATTTTCAGTCAAAGATATGCATTCATTAAAAACAAATATGCATTTATAAAAATCAAAGCAAAGCAAGCAATGACAGTCAAAGATATGCAATAATGGGATTTAATATCAATTTTATTTTGAGTTTGACTGGATTCATGGTTTTGATCTTTGGATTTTCGATTTTGCTGGTTGAAAAACCAAGCAAGAGGTTTAAGGGTTTTGATGGTATTGATAAACGACTTATACAACCTGCTGGAACAGCTGGTGATGCGAATAAACAAAGGTTTGATTATTGGTTTCAATCCTTTAGACAAATCCGGATTTAAGGCCGGATCATATAGGAGAAAGGTAGAGCTGATTAATGGCTTACATACCAAGAAGGGGATTTAGGATTTCACATTTTATTTTATAAGAATTTTATAATCAAGATTCATATAGATCTTTAGATATTTTAATATGTTTTTGAGATACTTAGAACCTTTAGAGAATTATAATTTTTATGGATTCAACATAATTCAGAATCAAGTTTCTTATGGATCAATGGATCATAGAAACAAGATTAATATTATGGATTCATATAGATCCTAGATTTCTTTTCAGATATAATGGTGTTCTTAGATTTTATGGATAGATTAGTTTACCATTTTACACCACAAGAATCTGAATGGACCACCATGAGAGAGAGCTGATCCACGGATGAACTGGTTGAGAGAGAGGTGGAGGAGCTGGCCGGAAACACCATGAGTCGGCGGCGCCGATTGTATATGCGATTGCCGACGCGTCAGAGATCGGATCGACAAGCCGTCTTCGGCAACGGATTCTTCTCGTCTTGGGCTTCAGATTGATAGGTAGATCGTCGTCTGGCTCCACAGGGTTTGAGAGATACGGAGGTTTAAAGTTGCGCCTGGATTTAGGATTTTGTGGCCGGAAAAGAGAGTTCCGGTGGAAAGAGACTTCTCAGGTGGAGAGCACATTCGTGCTGATAACGTGTTATAAACTAAAGAGAATGTGGAGAGTGATTTGTGAGAAAGTTGTGTATTTCTCATTAGCCAACACCACATTATATAGTGGTTTGTACAAGTGCTTTACAAGGAATGAAATCTATACATTAATTACATTGACTACATTCATGTCATAGAGAAGACTTGGTCATGGTGATAACTCCAAGGTTGACTGAGTCTTCTGATCTCGGTCCGGTTTGTAGATGAACCGATGTAGACCGGATGTAAACCTCCTTGCACTTCCTCTTGTACTTGTTGGACTTGTCTAGTACTTGGTTAATTACTTGGTTATGGTCCATCCACACAATGGATATTATAACAGAAAAGTTGTTACTATACAAACTAATTTTTGATTATCTATAAATAGCCTCTGTTCATGGCTTTGTCAAATCATAATTTTCACTAATCAAATAAAATGGTGAAGAAAAAAAGTTATGTGCAATTAATTAGTTACAAATTTTTAGGTTCCAACAACGGGAAGAGTTGCAACATCTGTGTCTTCGTTTCTAACTGTTTAATTTTTGAAGTGCTGCATACCATTTCATTTCTATTTAAACTATCATGGGTCAAATTTTAGACAAAAAGTTAAAGAGGTACGTACATGTTTTTTTTGAACTAAAGTACATATATATTTTGTTAATCTGCTTGTAGGAAATTCATGAACAAACTTGAAAAAGGCACTAAGGGTTAGCATTTATTTGGTTAAAGTTGAAAAGAATACCAGCTCAAATGCATAAAAACAATAATATAAACTTTCTTCATGATGAATGTTTAGTATATTGATTCACGTAAATAGATTCTTCAAAGATAGTGATATTACGTACGTATGATTTTTTTTTCTTGTGGTAAAACCAGAAACAATAATTAAGAAAAAAATCGTTGTTGAAGATGCTGTATATTCACGAAGAAGAAAAATTTATGGATAGTTGCAAGGCCGTCTCAGAATTATTTATAGACCATGTTCAAAAAATATTAACAGTATATTTAACAATGCAATCGAGTAATTTAAAAAAAATTACAACTTTATTTATATATATTTGATGTATTTTTGAAATTATAAACTCTAAATTCAGTATAATGTATGAAAAACTAAAGTTTTTTATCATCATTTATATATTTATTTTTAAAAATTTTTAATTTTTAAAAAAAAATTGATTTGGACCATGTTCGACCGCACCACTTGCACGTGCTGTTAGACGGTCCTAGATAGTTGCACCTTTTGGTTAATATGTTCTGTGATTTTATTTGTGTATGCACGAAAGGTTGCATACTAAATTCTAGAATTATAGAAACTTTTTTTTTATAGAAACAGTTACTAGATAAATTGTTTGTGAAAGGTCACAACTTAGGATGCTAAGAGGTCTCAAGTAAAAAAAAGTTTTTAAGTGGATGTTAGATAATTTTTTAACTTATTATGACAAAGTTCAATTGTTAATTTTCTATATATATATATATATATATATGTATATATGTGTATATATCTTTTCTATCATGAAAGGATTAGTGAAAAGGTTCAGTCATTATTTTTTCTGAAAAAATACAACTTTGCAATAAATAAACATGTTTTTTTGCTTAGGTGAATGACTTTTTAAGAAGTTTCTATTAGTGTTTCAAAAAAAAAAGAAGTTTCTATTATAAAAATATTAATGGTTAAACTTTTGAAAATATACAATTTTCTATTATGAAAAGATTCAATGAAAAGGCTCATTGGTTAAGTTTTTGAAAATATATAATTCTTCAAAAAAAATGTCTTTTGCTTAGTGAAACTATGATGTCATACTTAGAATGTTAAATAAATCATAGCCATTAGATTAAAGGTAAATAATAAACTCCACCGTTAGATTTAGTTTTTATTTTCCTATAAGAAATGCTGACATTACGGTTTAGATGAATGGGTTTGTTTTTAGGGATAATTTGGAAAATACTCTAATAATAGTTTCAAATTTGAAAATTATATTTTCTTTTTAATTATTTGAAAAGTACACTTTATTAAATGTAAAAAGACATTTTTAACCAGATTAGAATTTCAGTAATTACAATATACATTTGAAATTAATAATGATAATATTATAATTCTATAGGTTTAAGATAAATTCTCGTGCAGAGTTTTTAAAAAGCTAAAGAAAACAGATTTGTTATTAGAAACTAATATTTCAGAATAGTTTGAAACCTGAAACATAAGTTATCATCACTTCACTGGTTCAAGAACAGAGAGAACAACCCCTGACACATTATCTCGTTATGGGTTATCATCATTGAAGAACGGAGGATTAAAGTGGAAATTCGGGATGTCTTCGGAACTGAATCTACGATTTTTTTTATATATTCACTGAACACGACACGAGCCAAAGCAACCAACCAAAAGACTTTATCTCACTGTCTCTGCAAGGTTTCTCTTACTTTCTAGAATCATATTCCTTGCCGTAACGTCTTTGCCTCTGTAATACGTCATGTTCTATTAAGTTCTTAAACCAGTCATCCATGCTTGACTAGGTTTTAAAATCGAAGAACACACGTAAGATCAACAAACACTTCCATAGCACTTCCTTGTTTCACAAGTTATCTATTAGTTGTATCAGCACATGTCACGGGATTGTATCAGCGTCACAAGTTACTTCCTGTAGCTCTCCTAATATATGATCAGCCCTTGCATCTTCCTTAATCACCATTCTGGTTCAGCATTCTGTCTCTGTCTCGTGACGTACTAACATGTCGATTAGCACATCACTCTTAAAACTCAGACAGCACAACACTAGCAAATACAAGTTACTTCAGTGACTAGCCTAAAGTAGGAGAGGGTTTCACTAAATCCTCTAGAAAATAAACAAAACCAAATCCTTTATAAGGTCTCTAATGGAGAACGTAAACATAATTTTCTTCCAAAAAAAAACATAAACATATGCTGGTGAAATCACGAAGAAGAAAAACCAAATCACCTTTTACGAAATCGAATTACACTTGAAGGGATGGGTGAAACATTAACAAACCTCCGAACGAGAAGGAGAATAAAGATGAAGCTAGAAAAAGAAAAGAGAAAAAAAGTTTTTGAAAATTAGAGAACAAAATATCAAAAGGAAGAAGAGGAGATCGACGACTTTCACTTGTTCTTTTTTTTCAAAATTAAATAAAATATTTAGATAAATTAAAAAGATATTGTGTAGATATTATAGATATTTCTATCTTTTAAAACTTATTTTTGTTGAAACTATTATTTTAATATTAAATAATTTATAATGACATAATGTTGATAATAATATTGAATATTTAGAATGGATATTTTAGTAAATTCATATATACGAAAGTGTATTTTTCAAAAAACTTATATAATGGTGTAATTTTCAAAATAAAATCTTAAGTCAGGTTATTTCTCCAAATTTTCCCTTGTTTTTATATATAGAGGTTCAATTGATTTTTTGAAGGTTATCACAATTGTGTCTCTTTCCATTTTAGAGGTTGCACTGTTTCTTAAGAGGTTACCAAAATATTGAACCCATCAAAATAAAGATTCTTTGATTTTCATTTTATAAGGTTCTTTGATTTTAAGAGACCATCAAAATATTGAAAATTTATGTTTTTTTTTTCATCTTAGAGTTTGCATTAATTTTTGACAGATTATTAAAATATTTAAAGAATGAAAAAAGTTTTTTCTTCTTTTGTATTTTATTTTATTTTTAAGGTTGCACTGATTATTAAGAAGTTATCAAATATTAAAAAGTTGTGTCTTTTCATTTAGAAGTTGCATTGATTCCTAAGAAGTTATTAAAATATTAAAAGATTGTGTTTTTTCATTGTAGAGTTTGATTCTTAAGAGGTTATCAACATATTGAAAGGTTGTGTATTTTCATCTTAGAGGTTGCATTAATTTTTGTAAAGATTTACAAGTAATTATCATTTTGTATAAAGGTATATCTTTCTATTCCAATTTCTTAAAGAGGTTATTAAAAATGTCTAAAGATATGTCTATTCATTCTAAAAGTTGCATACATTTTTAATGATTTTTTTCATTTTCATATCTATTTTATTTACGTTTTAAATCATCTTAAATTATTTTAAAATACTTGGGGAATTCGGTTTGTTGGGTAATTTACATTTTCTAAATTATATATTAAGAATTTAAATGTATGCTTTTCCAGTTATATTTTATGGTTAATTATTTATTTTTCAAAAACAAAATAATTATGGTTTATAATATCATGTTCTGGTGCGTTTTTTATTTGGGTTGGTTAATTTATTCTGTTTCAGATAAAAGGTCAGAGCCTATTTAGAAAATATTATTTATTGATAGATAAATATTACCAAAATGTAAACCAAAAATAAATATTTTTATATATGCATAAATTTTATTGCATGTTGTTTATTTGCTGAATCTCTAATTACACTTAAGTGAGTTTACATTATATTTCAGATAAAATTAATCTGTTTCTTTCGGTGTATTTTGCTTTTTGATGAAATAAATTGAAATATGTTTTTTTGACTCATTGATAAAGACATATTTTAAAAATATTTAATAGATTTTCATATATTAGTATATTATAAAAATTGAAAGATGATGGAGTTATGTTTTTAAACAATCATATTTACTGTTCACGGAAACCATACAAATGTAAATTAATACATATTGATTATAAAATATCTGATATAAACAACTTGGAAATAAATATTTAAATATTTTGAAAACTCAAAGCATGATTGAATATATTTTAGGACCAAAATAGGTTGAATAGTTTTTTATACATTTATAAATATTTTTAATGCAATGTGTCAATATTTATTTTTTATAAAATGAGTTCCCGTGCGATATCGCACGGGTTCCTAACGAAGTTATATTAACTAAAAAGGTGCTTTAAATCCAGATCTCCAGTGTTTGTGACGTTGTATTAGACATAAATTAAACTATTACTGTTTCAGGATGGCTATTATGTTGTTATTTACTGCATGTCTCTGTAAAGGTTGAACAATTCTATAGCGATTTAGAGAAACTAAGGTTTTTGACTTTTAAGCGTCAATGTCAGGGTGACGTGAAGGGCCATGCCGTCCAAAAGATTTCCGGCCATAGAAATAGGATTGACCTCATTATCCCATTTCTATGATTTGACTTGATAAGAATTGGCTTCATTACTTCTTTTTTTTTGATCAAGAATTGGCTTCATTACAAAAATTAAAAAGAATTGGCTTCATTATCTCCTTCTCAGCGCCTTCTCTATATTTTCATTATCTCCTTCTCAGCGCCTTCTCTATATTTTAGTTCTTTGAAATTTTGCTTTAAAAAGTTAAAGTCCTAATTTATGAAAACCCATATATATTAGGGTCCTAATCTGTAAATTAAAAGAAATGCAACTATAATTTTGGGGAAAACACTAGTTGAGCACAGAGTCCGTAATTAATTTAAGACGGACCTGCTCCTTCTAAGTTTTTGTAATCATTGAATTTATTAGGATCCCTCCTAGGTATAATTTCAAAATTAGTTCTACATGTACAGTGAAGTTTATAAAATTAAGCTCGATCATTTTAACATTGGTTTACTATGCTTAAAATTATAACAAATATTAGATAGAAAATTTTACAACTACCAAATTTACATGTTTTATAAAATTCACATCTGATTACATCATACTATACCGTTTAATAGATCCACATCAAGCAGTTTTAGTTACATTATGATAAAAATCTCATGTAAGATTTTTTCTACATTAATTAGTATAATCCATAAATAACTTTATCGGAACAAGAATGTCGGATCTCTTTATACATTAGCATTTAATAATTGATTGTGTAAAACATTTCTATAAATTAATATTTGATAAATTAATAATTATGATAAATTAAAAAATTTCACTATTTTGAATTAGATCAATAAAAATTTAATTCAGCTTGATAAATAATAAAAACTAAAAATATACGGTCTCATTATAAACATAAATAAATAATTTATGTATATAAATATAACATTATCTTATGTTTTATTTACAATGAAATCTCTTTTCAATTTTCTTAACACTTTTTAATATTATTTATATCATATTACATCAAAATGCATCTTTGTTTACAATACCTATCCTATATATACCAAATAATTGAATAAGAACAAAATAATTTTGTATTTGTAAAATTGAATCTATATATTGTATGAATTTATTTTTCTTGCGACATAAATATATAATTCAATATATATGTGTTTCAAATTTTTTTGAATAAATCTATAAATTAATAAAATATTATAGTTCCAAATCTATTAATTTATATAAAATTTTTGACCATACTTGTACACTTTGCAAATTCTCTTATGTATTTGTTTTAAAAGTTCCATTCTTTCTATAAATACACCACAAAAAAAAATCAAGTTAACTTTACCACCAAATGTGGTAGGCTACAGGTTAAACGCAAGAGTTATAGTATTTTTATGCTCCTAGCCTCATAACTATAAATTTTATCTGTATTATCAAAGGTTGCCTCGAGGCTAGAGAAAGATTAGGATCCCAGACCTAAACTCCTTTTGATTAACTTAACTTCGTACTGGGGAAGTAGCGATTTTTTTTGAGCAACGGGGAACGGGGAAGTAGCGACTAAAATCAAATATTATGTTGTGTTGACCCTAAAATTGGAAACATATACAACCTTTTCCCTTTTCAAACAAAAGTCAAAATAAAGTGTTTTTCTTTCTTCCAACCCCCTACTATAAATATGTCACTTTGAAACAAAAAGAATAAGGTACCGAAACCAAAAGAGCAAGAGCCAAAAATATGAACACGATATTACAAACAGTATCGTGCTTCAAGAGAAAAGTTAGTTCTGGACGACCATTCGACTCCATGTCATTATCGTCTTCGTCTATCACTCCTCAAAAATACGACGTCTTTTTGAGCTTCAGAGGCGCAGATACTCGCAAGAACTTCGTCAGTTTTCTGTACAAGGAGTTAGAGGCCAAAGGCATTCGAGCTTTCAAAGACGACAACGCACTGGTGTGTGGCCGTTCGATTGCACCAGTCATTGTCCAAGCCATCAAAGGATCGACAATCGCTGTAGTTGTGGTCTCTCCGAGTTATGCAGCTTCTTTCTGGTGTCTCGAAGAGCTTGTAATGATTTTGAAACTCGAGAAAGAAAAATCGCTCACTGTGGTGCCTGTTTTCTACGAGGTTGAACCTAATGACCTGAAGAGACAGACGGGAAAATTGGTGAAGCAGTTCAAGAAACACGAGAGGAGACATAGCATTCAGAGAGTCAACTCGTGGAGGGTTGCGTTGAACAGACTGGCTACTCTCTCCGGCGTTTGTTCAAAGAATTCGTAAACTTTCTATAACGAGACCATATTTATATATATGTTGGATACAAAATTTTAGGCTCTAAAATCTTCTTCTTTTTTTTCATTTCAGGGAAGATGATGCCACGCTGGTCGATAGAGTTACTGAGAGAATATCAAAGATGTTGTCCAGTAACGTAATTAGTTTAGACGAACACATGAAGAGATTGTATCCGCTACTTGATATAAATTCAAATGAAGGTGTTCAAGTGAGTGGGATTTGGGGAAGAGGAAGCAAGGGAAGATCAGCATTCGCGAAACACGTTTACAAAAACATTTCAGCCAACTTTGAAGCGCATTGTTTTCTTGAAGACGTTAGAAGTATCTCACTACATCTACAAGAAGAGGAGTTGCTTTCCAAGATGCAAGGAGAAGTCTTGATGAGCACAAAGAGCTCTCACATGTGTCTTCACGGGATCAAAGCAAGGCTCGGGAACAAGAAGGTTCTGCTTGTGGCTAACGACGTGGACAAGATCGAAAAGTTAGACGCGCTTGCTGATGAATTTAGTTGGTTTGGTCCAGGGAGTAGGATCATCATAGTCACCCAAGATAAGCAATTGCTTAGTTCATGGGGTGTGAAGAGTGTATACGAAGTTGAGCTCTTGAGATGCTGTGAAGTTGGTAAGCTCTGGAGGTCTGAAGCCATCATACGGAGAGATGATCATGTGGGTTCCGAGCTTTCATTTTCGACCCTGAAATGCAATGATATATAGATCATCTTCGTTTTTGTATTTGATGCGATCTAGATGTAGCATCTAAAATACAATATCTGGATATTGCATTCAGATGTTATTCGTTTCTATAGTTAGTATTTGTATTTAGATGCAATATCTAGATGTTAAATTGTTCGTTTTTTATTTAAATAATATTTGAATATTAGTGATTAAAAAGACTAAAAATGCATTAATAATGAATTGATTATAAAATTGAAAGAAATATATCTAAATTTAATTATACACTTTTTTACAGAAAAATAAGTTCGATATGTTTCATCGGAGATTAGATATTCCGGAGATATCTTGAAAAAATTCAACATTTGAGAAAACGAGGTTAATCTCACATTTATAAGATTCATGCTAAAGGTCGAATCCTTATTCACGATTCCTTGCTTCCGATTCAACATTTGAGAAATCGAGGTTAATCGTCACATATCGATGCTTGAGTATTACCGTCACAGACTAGTGGAACGCGCCGAAAATAATAAGTCGAACGAAACTAGTTTAAGAACTATAAGAATTAAATTATTTTGTTCAAGTCGGTTTGTTATCGAAACCTTACTCATGATTCCTTACTTCCGATTTTCGGGCTGATTATAAATATACAATTGTAAAATTGATTGTGGATCAAAACAATAGTAATAAACTAGATAATGAAATGTAAATGAAATACAATTCCATAGACTATATTTGAGAAGTGATTTTGTCACATGTCCTCTCTATAATTATTTTCACAAAATAATATGACATGACTACTAAAATTGATGACATGTCTTATAGATTAATATACATGGACAATTATATTTAATGTTAATTTATATTTTTGGTAAACTTTTTAAAATATGGTAATAACTCATATATTACATTTATTGTCGATTTATATTTTTAGATTTTTTTTAGAATATGATAATAACTCATAAATCATCATTAAAATAAATATATTCAACTATGGCATTTCAAATTTCGAAATTTTATTTAAATTATAAAATTTTCAAAAATGTATACATTTTTCAGAAAATTATAAAAATTAAATCGTAAAATCAAATTAAATCATAAAATCATTAGTTTCTTATATATATATCTACAATTTTTATAAATATTGTTTAATTTTAATTTTTGACAATTATGAAAATTTTACATATTTATTTAATATACTTAATTAAAATAAATAGATAGAAAAATGTACCTAAGATTATAATTTTAAATATATACATGCACATTCTTAAATATAATTTAAAATAAACAAAATTGTTTTCATCTTAATTTTAATGTTTATTTAAATCAAATTTATATTAAAATATTGATAAGAAAAAGAAAATTTACAATATTAATTAAAAATTAAATATAATTTTTATTTATCTATTAAAAATATTTTAATTTTTTTTACTGCACATGGGCACATGGTGCAGGAAAATACCTAGTGAATTTTATTTACAAAAAATATATTGTATATAGAATAATGTTTTAATTAATTTATAAATATAAAAATTAAGTAAATCATAAAAAGCCATATAGCATAATTGTTTTTTGAAAATTTTAAGAAACTTAGTAAGATGTGGCTTAGAAATAGGAATGTTTGTCTATTTTTGGAATGGGTTACTGGTGTATAGAAGAAATTATTGCTCTTGACTGGATTAAATGACATACAAATTCTTTTTCAAGTTTGGCTTTTAATGAGTTCCATACAAATTTGCAGAGATCTAAAGTTCCCAACTTTCACTCATTTACATTGCTTTATCCAAGCAAGAAAAAGTGAAAAGAAAAATAGTTTTTAAGTTCTAACCTAGAATGACTAACATGCAGAAACAGAGGATGATCCCTAAAGCGTGAAAGCTCTGATCTTCGTTCTCATTGGCACTTGAGAATATTCTCTCTCAGAATCATCATGGGTATTATATCTCTCTCACAACTTCCATCCTCTGATGTATGCATTTTTTATGTAGATCATTCTTATAGATCCATGTAGATTGCTGTATACGAGTCTTGTATCTCACTTCTTATGAGAAAGATCGTCATTCTTAAGGTTTCAGAAATTAATGGCTCTGCATGCTTATATAACATAAAAGAATGAGTCATTTCTCTCGTGTCATTGCACTATTGATACAGATAAGAGCGAGGGAGGTTGTTCTGTACAGCTTATTGATGGAGATGGTACATACAATGTCTCTGGCATAGATCACTTCATCAAAGAGGTGAAGCTAGGAGAGTGTGGCCTCTCCTATGCTGTTGTCTCCATCATGGGTCCCCAAAGCAGCGGTATGCATTCTTTTAGAGAGGAGATAATTTTGTAATATTCAGAATATTTTAAGAATAGTTTTTATGATATCACAGGGAAGAGTACATTATTGAATAATTTGTTTGGAACAAACTTTATGGAGATGGATGCCTTTAAGGGAAGGTATGCTTTCATCTGATAGTTTTTGCTTATGTTTTTTTATTTTGCTAAATTCTGTTGCCTGATTAAGACATTGTTTACAGATCTCAGACCACAAAAGGTATCTGGCTTGCAAGATGTGCCGGTATAGAGCCTTGTACCCTTGTAATGGACTTGGAGGGCACTGATGGAAGGGAGCGAGGAGAGGTTTTTTTTTCTTCCTTGCCATTTTGGTTTAGTGTGTGACATTGCTTAATTTTTCTATAAATGATGTCCTTTTTTGGCTAATCAGGATGATACTGCATTCGAGAAACAAAGTGCTCTTTTCGCTCTAGCTATCTCAGATATCGTCTTGATCAACATGTAAGACTGTAGTAGAGACTTTATAGTATATCAACTGTCATTTTTGTTGAAAAGAAATACTTATTCTCAGCCTCTGTGTTGTGTTTTCTTTTAAGGTGGTGTCACGATATTGGCCGTGAACAAGCTGCTAATAAACCACTCTTGAAAACTGTCTTTCAGGTATTTGTTTGTGATGCTCAGAAAGTTATAAACTATTTAAGTGTATCGAAAGATATCTTCTTTCCTATGGGTCTTGAATCTTTGGAGTTGCATTTAACAGGTTATGATGCGGTTGTTTAGTCCACGTAAAACAACAATGCTGTTTGTAATACGAGATAAAACCAGGGTACACTCTTTTCTTTTTTTCCTATATACATTACAATCCAGTAACATACTTTGTTTTGTTGATGTGATTTTTGGTGCAGACGCCATTGGAAAACTTAGAGCCTGTCTTAAGGGAAGATATTCAGAAGGTAAAAAAGAAGTGGCGTTCAGCTTATTTCAAATGATTCATAGTAAGGAAGCTGATCAATGACTTGTTCTTCGTTGTGACAGATATGGGACTCTGTTCCAAAGCCTGAGGCACACAAAGAAACTCCTATGAGTGACTTCTTCAACGTATGTAATGTCACAGCTAGAACTATGTTATGTTACAGATTATTCATGCTGTTTCTCTCTTTTGATGGTTAGGTTGAAGTTGTTGCTCTTTCTAGTTATGAGGAGAAGGAAGAACAGTTCAAGGAGCAGGTGTGTGTGTGAGGCCATGTTTCTTATAGATTGGGATGCCTTTACAGACGTATTCATTTTTGGTTTGAAACTTAGGTTGCTAGCTTGAGACAACGGTTCATGCATTCTATTGCACCGGGTGGTCTTGCTGGAGACAGAAGAGGAGTGATTCCAGCTTCAGGTTTTGCATTTAGTGCTGATCAAATCTGGAGAGTCATCAAAGAGAACAAGGATCTTGACCTTCCTGCCCACAAGGTAAGCTTACAATTTTACCTTTAAGACTTTGTTTTCATACTCCCTCTGAGCTTATTCTTCTTGCAGGTCATGGTGGCTACTGTGCGGTGCGAAGAAATCTCAAACGAGAAATTTGCTCATTTCATTACAAACGAGGTAATGCCTCTTCTGCATTGTTTGAAGCGTCTTGGTTAGTCCTATGATCACTAACCAACCTTTTTTGGCTTTTGCTTACAGGACTGGCGCAAACTTGATGAGGAGGTGCAAGCTGGTCCAGTTTCTGGTTTTGGAAAGAGGCTTAGTTCTATTCTTGGTTCTTGCTTATCAGAGTAAGCACATACCAAGCTCTAATCACACAAAGCAACTTTCTATATCTTTTAAAAGCTAATTTGGTTTATGAGATGCAAGGCTTTATGTTGATCACTACACCCATTTTCTTTTGTTAGATATGATGGAGAGGCTACATTCTTTGATGAAGGTGTTAGATCTTCAAAGAGACATCAGCTTGAAGAAAAACTTCTCCAAGTAATACAATACAATACAGTTGTGATATTTTATATGATTTCCTCACTGTTATTTTATGGTACAGCTTGTGAATCCAGCGTTTCAAGATGTGTTAGGACACATAAGATGGGGGATGCTTGAAAAGTTTAAGGCCTCTTTTGATAAAGCTTTAGAAATTGGTGAAGGGTTTTCTTCAGCTTCCACTACTTGGCTCAAGGCTTGCATGGACCAGTTCGATGAAGAGTGTGCAGGTGCCATCATCGAACAAGCTAACTGGGACACAGCCAAAGTGAGGGACAAGTTAGTCCGTGACATTGAGGCTCATGTTTCCTCTGTCCGGGCTTCCAAGTTATCTGAACTTACCAGTCAATACGAGGTAAAATAAAGAATAAAGAAAGCTTGGGTGGCAAGTCAAGTCAAGTTTTTTTGTTTCTGCTTGCAGACAAAGCTTCATACAGCATTGTCAGAACCGGTGGAAGCTCTGTTGGAAGGAGCGAGTGATCAAACGTGGACAACAGTAAAGAAGCTTCATGGACGTGAAACCGAATCTGCTGTTTCTGGATTCAGTAGTGCATTAGCTGCTTTTGATATTGAAGAAGAAACAAGAGACAAAATGGTGAAGAGTCTTCAAGATTATTCAAGAGGTGTCATAGAATCTAAGGCCAAGGAAGAAGCTGGAAAGGTTTTGATGCGTATGAAAGATAGGTATAATATATAGCAACCTTTTCAAAACTAGTCTAAAACAACACTTAAGTTTTGAATCTTACTTTTGTCTTCTTCAGGTTTGCTACAATCTTCAGCAATGATGCTGATTCAATGCCACGAGTTTGGACTGGAAAAGAAGATCTTCGAGCAATTACTAAAGCAGCTAGATCAGCTGTACGTTTTTGGATTCCTCTCACCGTTTTGTTTACAAGTCTTGAGAGAAAGTCTTAAACACTTTCTTATGGTTTATTTGTTTCAGTCCTTGAAGTTGCTCTCAGTAATGGCTGTAATGCGATTGAGTGATGAAACCGATAACATCGAGAAGACACTAACTGTCGCTCTTTTGGATTCAACAACGTCTAAGAAAAGCATTACAGCATCTGATCCATTGGCTTCAAGCACTTGGGATGAGGTATGTTTGACTCTGCTCCAACGTGTTGTAACTTGAGTTGATTCTTGATCTTAATATTTTTTTGTAGATTCCATCATCAAGAACTTTGATCACACCGGTCCAGTGTAAATCTATATGGAGACAGTTCAAGACAGAAACAGAGTATACAGTGACTCAAGCCATATCTGCACAGGCATGGTTACTTTACTCGCACGTTTGCTCTATGCTATGTTTTTTTTTTATGAATACTAATTGGTTATACTAATTTAGGAAGCGAATAAGCGTGGTAATAACTGGTTACCCCCTCCATGGGCTATTTTTGCATTGATCATACTTGGATTCAACGAGTTCATGACTCTTCTAAGGTCCATCAAAGCTAGTATTGAATGTTTTATATTTGATGAATGGCATGTAGATTCTGAAAACTCTTTGCTTCTTACTATGACAGAAACCCTCTCTATCTTGGTGTCTTGTTTGTTGGTTTCTTACTTCTGAAAGCCCTCTGGACGCAACTGGATATCCCTGGCGAGTTTCGCAATGGTGCAGTAAGTATTCTACCAATCTTCTCAACCTCCAAATAACGTAGTAGTAGTAGTTTTTTTTAAGAATTCTTGATAATGATACTCATATGATATTGCTGCTACATATGATTTATTTAGCTTCCAGGGCTCATTTCGATATCAGCAAAGTTTGTTCCCACAATCATGAACCTTGTCAAGAATCTTGCTGAACAAGGGGAAGCTCCTCCTCCAGCTACTCCAGAGAACCGTCGTCCTAGCAACAACACTTCTTCATCAGAAAATCCACCAGAGCACAAAAGTGCATCAAAGACGGATTGAGAGGAGAGTAACAAAGAATCTTCTTACGATTTCCAAAGGTTTGTTCTCCAATACTTGGTGTTTTTTAACTTGTTTAAAAACGTTGCTCACTTTTCTTTATACACAACAAGTGACTTAAAAACATTGTGGCATGATTTGATTCTGAATCCGTTTGATTATTTCTTTTTTCTTAATTCTTAATGTAAAAATAAAATAAAATATTGAAGGACTATAAATACATGTACGATCTCAATTACTAGTTTCGTGGGATAAAATATTGAAGCATGGGATAACATGCTAGTCACGAGAAAAGGGAGCAGAAATTAATCTTTACATTAACTGCTGAGTGGTAAAGTTTTGTAACCATTATTATAAACTATTGAATACACATACTGAATCCAACTCATGGATTGGTGTGTGTATTTATTATCATCATTTCTTTACAGTTTGCATATCCACCCACCGAAAATCACCATATAGAATGATTTTATCTTTTAAGAAATGTCCATAAGCTTTTTCTGTGCTACTAGCTACTAGGTATTAACGAAAACAGTTTTGTAAGAATATCAAACTACATAGTTATAGTCGTTGTGAGTATAGCTGTCAAATGGTTCGTCCCTTTTAATTGAGTTTCTCTACAAACAATTTTTGTGGGGGTTTTGGTTGATCGGTAATGGACAAAAAGTCTTTTTTTTTTTTTTTTTGGGTCAAATGGACAAAAAGTCTTAAAAACGTATATATACAATAAAAATTGTCTAAAAAGGTTTTGCCCATTAATAACGAAGCACACAAATATTGGTTCACATATAAACTCATTAATCTCTATTCCACATTATATTTTTTTTTTTGTAAACTGGCTTCTATTCCACATTATATAAAACTTTCAAATTTGTAGTTACTTTGTATACAAATCTCATGCGATCTATATGACTTACGCACGTGATGCGATGTGACATTAATATACTCGTCCTCTAAATTCAACATTAATATACAAATTTTCTTTTCTTCGAAACAAAATTGGCTAACTTATCCGAGGTTATTCTAATCCCCTATATATTATTTTAGGAACACTAAAAGAAAACAACCTTAACTTGATGTGTTATTTACACAATGCCATTTCTTAGGTGGCATTCTCACATTCACTCTCACCCCTATTTTGATAAAATCATTTCATTACTAGAATAATTACATTATTTTGCCATTGTCAAATCAATCTAAATTTTATTATAACACATAAATTATTGTTATGATCATTAAAGATAATAAAATATGATTAATTTTCAATCAATCATTTATGTGTTGACTTTGTTTTTCCATATATAACAAAGTCACGTAATTTCCATATTAAACGATTTTGTAGAATGTTGTGAGAATTCGGATTGACCAATTTTTTCATATATAAGTGCGCTTTTCATTTCTTATTCAAAACAGACAAATTTATTAGTAGGTTTGTTTTATAGTAACTGCGCTTTTTCGTTTCTAAAGCGCAATTATATAAGAAAATTTACTGATACTGTATGTATATAAAGTTCGGATACTCAACATTCTGTACCTCATTATCAAATACTGAAACAATGAATAATGCTCATAAGCCATATCTATTTTTTAATAATGTATAAAAAACTAATATGGACCAAATAATAAAGTTCCTGTGATTTCAAAATAGAAATATTTTTAACAATGTATAAAAAACTAATATGGACCTCCATCACTAAAATAAAAAACATATTCGTTTTTTTACCTTACTGTAACCCGATACGTATATTTGCAAAACCAAAAAGCTAAATCAATTACAAAAAAAAAACTTAATTCGTTTTTTGACTTTGCATGATTAGAGCATGGTAATGTATTATTTTGCTATGTCAATAGGCGAATAAAAGGTAAGTAGATATGTAATGTTATAAATTGTAGCCATGGATTTATTTCAGCAGATTACTGCTTTAAAAATATGATTGATTCAAGTTTTTTTACGGAAAATGTTTATGTCTAATATATTCAAATAATGTTTTTAAGACTCAAAATTGATTCTATTTTTAAAAACAAATCATGCATTTATTCTTAAATTTGATTGGGAGGTTACCATTTATGCAATATTGTCATTTCATGGTCTAAAAAAATTCTTTTTCCTAATTATTAATCAATTCGATACTGTCTACATTAATGATGATTCGTTAACATCGTAATTACATATCAAGATTTCCGCACATTAAGTAAATTCGGCATACTATATATATATTGCTTACACTACATGATCACTTCCATCACAATCTTAACAGCTCAAAAATATCACTCAAAATACAAGGTTTGAATTTCATCTCTGATGTTCAAAAAATCGATGCTCTCAGAAAGAGGTATATCATTTCAATTTGTAAAAAAGAGTAAATTATTATAACTTTTTTTGGTAAACTTATTCATTGTTATTTTTCTATAAGATTGCAAACGATGAGTTTTGAAGATAATTTTCACTAGATTTGGTGTTTTTTCCTATTATCTATGTTGCTTTAATTATTATCATAATAATTCTGTTATGAAAACAATAGTTCTATTTTATATGTTTTGTCTTTTTTAAATTCATGATAAACTTGTATTGTTTATGAAGCGTTGGTTTCATCCTCTATTTAAACAAACTTTTACATTCAATTTTTAATTAATTTATATTATATTAATCGCAGTGTTATACATATATATATTCTATTATATCTTACTTTATGTATTTTGAATTTCTAATATTTATAAATTAAAAGCCATATTTTTTTTAAATCACTTATTCCGCGCAGGGCGCGGATTATCACCTAGTTTTGTTAGTAAAACCCATGATTACATGCTCACCCAAATAACACGGAATGTGTTTTCTGTTTGGTTAGGTAGGTAAAGCTAATCAATTAGATTAGCTGTCAAAATATACATGACTCGTGAAGATTTTGTTAACTCACAGTTATGGTCATAATTACGATCTACTGAAAAAAAAATACTCGCCAAAAACATGGCTCCGTATATTGTTGTTTTTTGCGGTATGGTTAGGTGAAGATGATTAATGGATACACTTTCAAATCTATGAAGTTTTGATCCGACGGCTACCAGACATCCTACTTCAACCGTTTCATATCGCCATTAATGACAAAGACAAGCTTTGCAACTCTCTTTTTTATCTTTATATTGTTTTTTAAGTACTCTATGGTTTAACTGGTCCCATAAGTCAAAACAAATCAAATGATCTATCATCACCATGGGTAAACGGCGACAGCAACCCTCTTAAGTCTTTGTTTAAGATGAAAGCGTAAATGATAATGACTGACTGTAGTTGACCAAAAAAAAATGATAATGACTGTTCTAATCAGCAGTGAAGTGTACTTATCATTAATTTCTGCAAGAAACTGTTGATCTGTTATAGTAGGTGACTATTTATAATTAACTAGATAGTTCTAGTAGTTAACTCTGTAGGCATTTTGAAGATTATGTTTTCGATTTACAATGAAAAGAGTTTCTTTATAGAATTGTTTTTTTTACATGGTTAAAATTTATGGTTCCATGACGTTCTAGTTATAAAAAAAATACTATTATGGTTAAATCGGGAACAACTCAATAAGTAAGATTATACACTTGTCCTTTTCATTTGCTATTTTCGCCAAAAATGGGACACTTGAGATCCCATTTCGTTTGTGTAGTCTGTAGACCACCAACATAACTATTTAATATTTATTAACTCGGTCTCTTACTGTTTACTTTTTACGAAGATGTTATCTAACTAAATTCGATGTATTCGTATAAATGGTTACATATTATGTAAACAATATATAGAAATGTAGGTGTATTTAATATAGTTGCTCAGTTGGATCCAAGTGTTATTTATAGGAGAAGGTACACACAAAACAAGGCCATTCATGAAAAGCCACATAAGAAGTTGAAGCAGAAGCAAAAAAAAAACATTAAAAACTCTATGTTTTGGTTTCTGCAGTCTCCAATGGCTCTCAAGCTCTTTCTCTTTCTCTTTGCTCTTCTTCTCTGTCTACCAACTTCTCTCTCCTCCACTGCTTCTAAAGGTTACTCCTCTCATCACACATTTCTCATTACAAACTTTCACTTCTGTTTTCTTGTTAGTGTTGTGTTTGAAGTAAACATACATACTCTTTCTCTCTTAGTCGTTGACGATTCTTTCTAGTTGTGGAGATATGTTTCTCAAAATTAGCTTATGTCCGAACTTGTTCACAGTCATATACTTTATATAACCACTCTACCATGAGTTAATCATTTCTTGAAGGAGAAACTCTGTTTCTTGATTCATCAGGACTGAATCTGGAGTGATTAGGACACTAACAACAGTTCAGTCTTCTTTTTTACGGAGAACTGTTATGTTTTTTTGTTAGGTTATGTTCTGCTCACGACATTAATTGTATAGTTACTTCTACCAACTACCCATACTTGTTTAGTTCTTGTCTAGTTAAATAAACTATTAAATACAATTTTTTATATGTAGGTAAAGAGCAGAAGCTGAAGTTCAATCCTTACAGATACACGTTCATCGATAAAGCCAGCACATTCGCATCATCTTCCTCATCTTCTTTTTCATCCAACGGTCAAGATTCCACGTACGACTACATAGTCATCGGAGGCGGAACCGCAGGCTGCCCCCTAGCTGCAACGCTGTCGCGGAATTTCAGCGTTCTTGTTTTAGAGAGAGGTGGCGTTCCGTTTACAAACGCAAACGTCTCTTTCCTCAGGAACTTCCACATCGGACTTGCTGACACGTCAGCTTCCTCTGCGTCTCAGGCATTTGTTTCTACTGACGGCGTTTATAACGCTCGTGCTAGAGTTCTTGGCGGCGGTTCTTGTATTAACGCCGGTTTCTACTCCAGAGCCGATGCTGCGTAAGTAACTGTTACCGTTTTAAGGAAAAGAAAACAAGATTGTGATTTGTAATCTTGAAATAGATCTTGTTGTTTATAAAGAAATCAAATATATTTTTTCTGTTTTTAAAAGATAAATATTTTATAAAAACTGTTTGTTCCTAGAAATACATTTTCAACGTTTTATATATTTTATGAGTAAATCGTAAATTCAAACAAAAAAATTTATTTTTAGAATTACTATTGGTTAGAAATTAATGGAAATACCAGTTAATTACATTTTTTTTATCAAATTGTTATGTGTTTTCCTAATGTATAAACACATAAAAACGTTTTTTTTTGAACACCCACACAGAAAAGTTTATTTTAAAAAAAAAACTGAGGGATTAGTTGATATGATCCATGCCTCGTGTCATTTATTGGTCCAGTGCTACATTTATAAAAGCGCACCGATCGAGAATGTTGTGTACTTGTGTAATAATGGGCCATGAGGTTTTACCACCACGTCTTTTAATGTTTCACACATGTTCGATTTGTGTAGGTTCGTGAAGCGAGCAGGATGGGATCCGAAGCTAGTGAACGAGTCGTATCCATGGGTGGAGCGAGAGATCGTTCATCAGCCGAAGCTGACGTTATGGCAGAAAGCTCTGAGAGACAGTCTTTTAGAGGTTGGAGTCAGACCTTTCAATGGCTTCACTTACGATCACGTCTCTGGCACCAAGATCGGCGGCACAATATTCGATAGGTTCGGCCGTCGTCACACCGCTGCAGAGCTTCTTGCTTACGCTAACCCTCAGAAGCTCCGTGTCTTGATCTATGCCACCGTGCAAAAGATAGTCTTTGACACATCTGGTACAAATGATATAAACTAGGGTTTGCGTGACTTCCAAGTTACCCGAGAACTTATGTTTTTGGTTTTGGATGCAGGAACAAGACCTAGAGTAACAGGTGTGATATTCAAAGACGAGAAAGGTAACCAGCACCAGGCTCTGCTCTCGAATAGGAAAGGAAGTGAAGTGATCTTGTCTAGTGGAGCCATTGGGTCACCACAGATGCTGATGTTAAGTGGGATTGGACCTAAGAGGGAGCTTAAGAGACTGAAGATTCCGTTGGTTCTTGAGAATGAACATGTGGGGAAAGGAATGGCTGATAATCCGATGAACACCATCTTGGTGCCTTCAAAGCAGCCTATAGAGCAGTCACTTATACAGACCGTTGGAATCACAAAGATGGGTGTGTATGTTGAAGCCAGCACTGGCTTTGGTCAGTCCCCTGAGAGCATTCATACTCACTATGGGGTTATGTCTGACAAGGTAACCATACAACTACATAAAGCTTATCTTATTACCGTCTTTGTAATGGTCTTTGAATCTTTATGCAGAATGAATTGTTTTCCACCATACCTGCAAAGCAGAGAAGACCAGAGGCAACACAAGCTTACATCAGAAGAAACAAGTACCAACTTCATGAAGCATTCAATGGAAGTTTCATCTTGGAGAAACTAGCTTACCCAATCTCTAGAGGGCACTTGAGCTTGCTCAACACAAATGTAGATGACAACCCTTCAGTCACCTTCAACTACTTCAAACACCCGGTGGATCTCCAACGCTGCGTTGAAGCCATTCGTCTGGTTTCAAAAGTTGTGACGTCTAAACGTTTCCTAAACTACACGCAGTGCGACAAGCAAAACGTACACGAGATGCTTAGCTTAAGCGTCAAGGCAAACATCAATCTAAGACCAAAGCAAGTGAATGATACCAAATCCATGGCTCAGTTCTGTAAAGACACTGTTGTCACAATCTGGCACTATCATGGTGGTTGTCTTGTGGGTAAAGTAGTGAGCCCTGACCGCAAAGTTCTCGGTGTTAACAGGCTCAGAGTTATTGATGGTTCCACATTTGATGAGTCTCCTGGAACCAACCCTCAAGCCACAGTCATGATGATGGGAAGGTAAATCAATATCAGTAATAACAAAATGGATTCAAGGTTTCCTTTAACTTCAGTATATCAACATAGAATTTGACAATCTTTGCAGATACATGGGAGTCAAGATTCTTCGAGAGAGACTTGGAAACAAGGCAGGTGTTTAATTTTCAAAGTGAGCTGTTATCATACAACATAACTCGTTGGATAATTTCTCCATCTCTGCTTATTTTGATATTCTATTCATTGAAATATAGGATCAGATTGTGTGATGAACTGTGTGTAACCCTATTTAGGGCAATCGAATTTGTTTGCTTGTGTGAGAAGTTTATGGTTTCTGTCTGAATGTTATCATGCCTTGCCTTGCCTGATCTGATTTTGTTTTCAGGTTTACTCTTAACAATTTTCTCAACCTATAGCAAATTTACAATTTATATACATTATATACAAATATATAATTTTCATCTAAGAAAATATTTTATTACTTCAAAAGTATTTGTTATGTTATTTAAAATATTTTTAAATGGCATATTACTTTTTTTTGAACTTTGTGTTTTAATGAAATCATATTATTTATGCATATATTTCTGTTTTAGTTTTTTTTACTTTATAAATGTTTTCTTTTTATTTTATATGTCATTAAGGGTATCATCGTAATCAACCATTTTGAGAATAAACGTGAAGCTACACATAAGAAACTGACTTATCAAATAATATTATAAAGATATATATTTGATGGTGGCTAGATAGCAAGTTATAACGAGCTGATGATGGACTAAGTTAAAAGCTTGTTTAAAAAAAGAATTAAGTTAAAAGTTTTGCTTGAAAACACTTGGTTTTGTGTTTATCACACATGAATTTGTATGCCACACCTACTGAATGTAGGAAGCAAGAATTAGCATAGAAGATAAGACTATACATAGCTATGTACCATTGACATTCTTCTACTTATTTGATAATTTTTGTGATGTTGGTTACTCCAAACAATCTATAAGCATTTATAAACTGTTCTTACATTTTTTGTGACAAGTAAAAAGCGAAAAAACATCTTTTTGTATACCCATGTTGAACTTAAACAACCACAATTATATAAATGGAGACATAAACGGCAAACATAAAATATATGGATATTGATACATCATAGATACATCAATAAAGTTATTCTTAGATATATATTAAAAAATTCATAATATATCTTAAGAAAGAACATTTCATATAATATTTTAAATGCTAATAAAATTAATCAGTAGATATACTATTTTAAAATCAGTTTGTTTATTCTGGTTTATTATGTTCTAAATAAACCACACTCACATAGATAATCTATGTCATGTACATTGTTATAAAAATTATATCTCTAGCTTGGTCTTGCGCTTGAGATCACACATGATCTTGTAAACTATACTGAATCTAATAAGCAAGCATTAGCATAGAAGATCAGGTTATTCATAGCTAGGTGGCATTGACATTTGTCGACGTGTTTGATGTTTTTAGTGATTTTGCTTACTCCAAACAGTCTATAAGAGAACCATTAGCGAATAGTTTATATATCCCAATATCTATCGAATGTTATATTACTATTTAAACGTAATTATTTTTATGCAATTAAATTTAAATGATAAAAGAAAATTTTACAAATCAGATATTTCCAAATAAAATAAACATCTTTGACGTTTACACCAACGTTTCTAGAAGACAAGACGATCCTCCTTTTCTCTATAATTTATTTTATCCTTTTTGTTTGTTAAATATTAATTATGGTGAAAGATTTTCACTTTTTGCCAGGCGCATGCTCTAAACATTTTAGAAATTGATGGGAGAAGTAAAAAAATGAGAAAACAGCCTTTGGTGTACCTATGTTGCACTAAAACAAAGTAATGATGGAAACGAAGACATCAACAACAAACATAAAATATATGGATACTAATCAAAGATACGTCAATACAATTATCCTTAGATCTACAAAAATGTTTCACTATAAATCTTAACATAAAAGAACATTCGATATAATATCTTAAATACTATTAATATTAATATTCAAATAAATTACTAAATTAATATCCAAATAAATTACTTTTGAAATCAGTTTGTTTTCTACAGAGTTATGTCGCAAAAACAACTTATTCCACAATACATAAAGTTTCCAGCATTCTTTCAGATTATACCAGTCAGCTTTGTGATGGTCTATTCAAAGGAAATAATTTGAAATATGGATTTGAGAATATTTTTCATTTCTATAATAAATATATTAGTTTTACCAAAGTTATATGATATGTAGCAACTTAGCATGCTGTTGTTAGTTTATTAATTTGGGTTTTCAAGCTTTAGTTTTACTATTTATTTTCATTTTTTGTTAGTAAACTGACGAGAATCTTCGTCCATTGAAAGTTAATAAGTGCAACAAACAAATTATTTCCCAAACATGGCTGCTGGCTACTGCACAACTGAACGGCTACAACTGATTGACTTTAGATTCATTTGAACCGCATGTGAAGTTTTCCTGATACACCGACTCCAGCAAAAGGTCGACATGTGGAGATTCCAACTCGAAGATCACCTGAAAAGAGAGTTTTCAGCAAATCTAAGTGATAGAAAGATGCAATGAGGAATGTGTAGAGAATCTCTGACTTCCAGATAAGAAAATGTGTACTAGATTTATGTTCTTGTTGACATACCACATAATTTTTGCCAGGCTTAAGGACTGGTGCAGGAACGTAGAGGTTGCATTGTGGTCCAACAGACTGCAAAAGAAAGAGACATGTATAAGAAGAAACTCTAAGATACTATGTACATTGGATAAGCTTTAGGACAGAGCTTAACCGGCCAATATCTTCCGATGTTGAATTTATTGACAAACGCAACTCCTTTACCCCAACCGTTGAATGATAGATAAGTGTCTTTGATTTCTTCTACACTGTTGATAGAGAACTCACCAGCAAACAGAGCTGGTTCTTTTTGACCCAATTCTACAATAGTCAGTGAAAGAAGCAGTTAGCTTCATGTAGACGACCGGAAGTTCCATCACCAACACTCTTAACTTAACCAAGAATGTGCTGGAAGATAAAAACAGAGCACTGACCATTTGTAAGCTCAAACGGTTCACTTCTATTTTTGGTATGTTGCATCTCGAAACTGAAATTTGGCATTTGATTCAAGTTGTGGAAAGGAATTGGTATCATCTTCCATCCTTGGAGAACCTGACCATCTAGATAAACTGGAGACAGGATACCCTGGAAAGTCATACAAAATAGACCTTTTGAACAGCTTCCTAGATAATGTACAATGCTACCATGGCGTCCAAAATATTTAAACCGCAAATATCACTTCACTTTGGTATAGATAACCAACTTTGAAAAACCAACGAGATCAAATGTATAAACCTAACGTGAAAAAGAAAATTTTATCAGAGTGTCGTACCTTCTCATCAAAGATATATGGCCCGTAATTCACACGACCCATGTTTTCAACCTATAAGAAACAGGATCACAGTAGTCACCCAAATGAGACTGTGCCTAACGGTAAACTAAATGGAGTGAAGTGCAGCATTGTACTTCTTAATCACTTTCTGGAGAGCTGTCAGGAATAGCACAAAGTTTGATAAAGGAAATAAACCAATGCCTGTATATAGCTAAAAGCAATCATAAGATCATCAAACCTTTGAATTTGGGATTATCTATGTCACCAGATTCCTTAATTGGAGCATCCTGAAGAACAAAACAAAATGCTTCTAGAACATAAGTTAAGAATTGTAGGTAATAATGTGAAAGTGTATTACATAATCATAGGAAGTCAGATCTGGTTTGTAGTCGAATTCATCAGAGCCAGTATTTGCTCCGTTGTAGAAACCAAAGTTTGTTCCTCCATGCACCATCTGAACATCACATTCACGAGAGTCACATCTATCATGAATCACTATCTTGTAAACATTTGTAAACAAAAAATTATTAAACACATACATATAGCACAGCCGAACCATTTCGGGACAATATCTTTTCAAGGGAAGCCGCTGTAAATTCGGCATCTGTCTTTGCAATCTTCTCACCCCAATGCGTAAGCCAGCCAGTATAGAACTCACTGTATCATGCAACTCAACGGATTGCAAAGGAGAAATTAATTCATAAAGGAAAGTTAGGGTCACAAGAGACTTACGAAGAAAGTGGAGGTGATCTTCCTGGAGCATTAAACTTCTTTTGCAGTTCAAATATTGGCCAAGGGTCATCACCCATACTGAAGTCAACAGCTATCAGAAATATGAAGTTCTTGTCAGTTTTTTATAAACCACTGTTTCGATTCACAATCAATCATGGATCCGGAGGACTCAATATGTTGATGTTTTATTAGGAAGAAGATAACGAATCATCTTAAAGAATATCATTACCTGAGTAGACATCATATAAGGGGACAGTTCCTTTCTCAAGTGTTTCTCTAGTACCTCCATCTGTTGTATACCTGAAGAACATTAACAGTAATTCCACAATCTATTTTCACATGAGAAATTGTAATATTGTTGAAGATGTACAAAGTCTTACAGAATAATGTCATTCCCCAGGTGTCCCGTAGCCATAGTAACTAGATTACGAACATAAGCTTTGTCATTCCCATATGATCCATATTCATTTTCAATCTGCCAAAAACAACATTCAGCCTCTAGCTGCTCATAGTGTTCTAGGTTTAATAGAAGCCAACACATCATATAAAGTAATGCCAAAATCACTAGAATAAACCAGGACAAATGATACAGAATTGGAACATTGTTTTCTTGTGCATACCTGGACCATTATAACAGGACCCCCATTGCGGTAAAGAAGAGGGGATACCTTTGGCAATAGAACATTCCACCATCTTTCAACCTGTGATAGGCTTAGTTATGAATAACTCTACTTCCAATAAAAAAAGGCATAATAACAGTCTTAGAATGCGGCCTGTAAAGAACATGGCATAGTGGGAAAATAAGGATCTATATGGAGGATACATATAGTATATAGAGAATATCCCAAGAACGAGAACAAATGGATCCATTACCGTGCTAATTCCCACTACCAATGGATCCTACAAAGTTTGAAAATGCATAAAATCTAGACTAATATTGCAAACTGCAAGCTGATAAGCAGTGGTTTCAATTATTTACTCAAATGTTTACTTACCAACTTAAGATATGCATGATCTGCTGTCCTGAGTTTCAGAGGTGGTTTCACAGCAAGCAACCAAGCAGGAAAACCGCCCAAATCCCATTCTGTGATGGAAACAGGAACATGGATCAGCATTTGTTTCTGTCTAAAATCAACATCTTCCACATGGTGTGATAAAAAACATTGGAATCAACTCATAAGAATCACAGCAACAGAAAAACAAATTAACACAGACCTCCACAGATATAAGGTCCAGCACGCAGCATAACCAGCAAATCTAGTTTCTGACACAGCTTGATAAAGGACACAAGATCAGCAATGCCCTCAAAGACGAACTTCCCAGGCTTTGGTTCATGCAGATTCCAAGGAACATAGGTTTGTATAGTATTCAGACCTAAAGCCTTGGCTCTCAGAAGCCTATCTTCCCAGTACTGCATCCATAATCTGGCATTAATCCATCAATCAAGCATATCATAATTACCTAAATAACCAGTTATTCAGAGAGAGAGAGGACAATATACCTCAGGAAGAACTCGGAAGTAGTGCAAATCACCACCAATGATCTGGAAAGGATTCTCATCTTTCCAGAACATGTCATCTTTTATATAAAAGTCCCGAGACATCATCTACAAGACATCATCACTATACTAAGCAGGAGGATCCAGCAGCCAAAGAGAAGACATCAAGAAGCAAACTAACTCTCAGTAGAAATCTCTGAAAGTATGAATCTTTCTTACCTTCTCGTCTCGAGTTACTGTTACCGCACGAGGCAGAGACTGATGAGAGGTCAGTGACGGAAGGAGAGCGAAGACAGGAACACAAATTCCAACAGCCACAAGAACCAGAAGCAATACGAAAGCCAAATGATGTCTTCGTGTTGATGGCCTGCTTATCTTCGCCATTGTCCCTCTTCTACAAGCGTAGGCTTGATCTAACATTTCTCAGAACAGAACACCACCTGTTGATTTCGTGCAGGAAAAAATCAAAACCGGTTTAAACAAATCGAATTCCTAAACCGGGGGAAAACAAGGTTCCGGTGAACTAATAATAATCACAGAAACATGAGTTTTGAGACGGAGAGAAAAGCTGTAAATCCAAAACCAAAAAAAAAAAAAGTCTACTTAAGAACTGTCTATTACACAAACAAGGTTTCTGACAGCGTACCAATCGATATTCCTAACTTTGATGTTCCTTAAAGAGCTAGACTTTGACAAGGACGAGCTATCTGAAACTGCGACAGAAGATCGCTGCTTGGTCTTGTAAGTGGCTATGGTAAAACTCTGTAATAAGCATGATTGGAGTAATTATTGATCATCGACCGTTGCAGCTTAACAGAGAAGATTAATTCCATAAATTCTCATTCGACCGGCGTTTAATTTGCCGCGATGGCCGGAAGAGTAAACGGCTCGACTTCACGGCAACATCAGATGACAGATACTTCTTCTCTCGTGCTTATCACGTGCCGTTTAAGGGGACATTCTACTAATTGCAAACAACATTACCAAATTCGGTTAATTTATGTATATAACTGTATAGTTTTTTTTGCTAAAATGTTAAGCTACAACTATATAGTATATAGTATTTGTATACAATTATGTATCTATATTATTAAAAGAGAAGTACCCCTATAAAATACCCTTTAGTTTTCACTTTTATTTACAATGGTATGCCACTGACATTAAATAATATTTCCTATTTTAATGCTGTCTTTTTTACTTCAATTAATGTGTTTTCCAAATTAAATTTAAATTAAATACACTTCATTAACTTCTCCATTAAATCAATGTCAAATTCAAAAAAAAATACATTTTTATTAGACAAACGATTCTGAAAATTATAATATCAACTCTTCATTTTAAAAATTTGAACGAAAAAGTATTAGCATATTTGAACCGAAACTAGATAATATCCAAACGGATTTACCATTTTGGTATCTAGAGAACCATAACCAAACTTCATCCGAACGAAATATTTCGGATACTCAAATGTATTTAAATCATATTTATATACTTCAATATGTTAGCTATTTTTTGAATTAATATCCAAGATATAAGCTATTTTAAGTTGGTTAAAATATTTGAAATATAAAAAATAATCAAAAGTAAACATTTTAAAGTAGATAAACAATAATCAAAACTCCAAAAATATTTAAAATATATATTTATTCTTCATCCAAATATTCAAGTTAAACCTATTTTAATTTTTAATTTAGATACTTTGGCTTACATTACTCAAATTTACATGTTATATTATTTTTATTTTTAAATTTAGGGAAATTTAAAGATATATAAATTTTGAAAATTCAAAAATAGTTTAAACGGGTTATCAAACCCGCAAAGATCTGAATCAAACCGGAACCAAAGTTTATAAATACCCGAATAGAGGTAGAATCTTTAAACTCAAAAAACTCAAATCCGAATAGATTTTAACCGAATTCGAGTGGATACCCAAATACCCACCCCTAACTTAGTCAATATAAAACGATTAAATATTATAAATATATTATTTAGTATAAAAAAAACTAAAACTGAAAATTAATACCTGTACGGTCGCACGGGTCAAGATCTAGTTACACTATATAATTCTAATAATTGCAAAGAACATTACCAAATTCAGTTAATTTATGTATACAACTATATAGTTTTTTTTTTTTGGTAAAATGTTAAGCTACAACTATATAGTATATAGTATTTGTATACAGTTATGTATTAAACTATAATTAATTATGTATACAAATGTATAGTATTTATTTTCTTCAAAAACGTACAAAAGTTGCCTTGAGCCAATGTCCAAGACAAAATAGGTTATATTTGAATTTTTATATAATTTCCAACAAAAACTTTGTTGTGTAGTAACTAGCAAAATCCAGAGAAAAAAAATCGATTGAAAAATAATAATCGTATTTATTATATTAATGATGTGAATAATTACTTACAAGCATAGCATTTGGATCGGTATTTCCAAATATATTTATTTTTAAAAAACAATAAATAATTTCCTGGTTTGTTAGTTTAGAGATTAACAAAATCTAGCGTACTTAATTAACACAACCAAAGCCAGAAACCCTAATAAAAGTTGGCAGTAAATAAGAGCACAGTGCAAAACCCCTAAAACCAAACTTAACCAAAACAAGATGACGAAGAATTCATCATCATCAGAGTCTCCTCCGTCGTTTTTGTCGTTACCGCACGACATCGTCTTCAACACTCTTGCTAGGATCTCTCGAACCAACTATCCAGTTCTGTCTCTTGTCTCCAAGAGTTTCCGTTCACTCCTGTCTTCGCCTGAACTCGAGGCCGCACGATCACTCATCGGAAGACCCGAGAAGTACCTCCACGTCTGCTTAAACCTCAATAACAACAAAAACAACCCTAACCCTAGATGGTTCATACTTTCCGAACGTAAGTTGATACCAACCCCTTCGTTTCCCTACCGACATCTCAACTCCTCGTGTCTTGTCTCAACTGGTTCTGAGACCTACGTAATCGGCGGTGGACTCGAAAGAAGCAAAAGAGTGTTTCTAATCGACTGTAAAACTCACCAGTGGCGTGAACTCCCCAGCATGCGTCTTTCTCGAAAAGAAGCAGTCGCTGAGGTGATGGACGGTAAGATCTATGTGATTGGAGGCTGCAGCAGCAACTACTCTAAGTATAATGGAGAGGTTTACAACCCAAATACTCAAACTTGGGAGTTCGCAACTGCCACAAAAAACGATCTCCTTAATCGAAAAAGTCGTTACAGTTCCACGAGGTGCTTTATACCCACAGATTTTTCCAGTTCCACCAAGTCGTCCTTGTCCGTGCTAACAGATAAACAGTTGTGGTTGGTGGTTCAAGATGGTGAACTACGTTGCTGTGGCTCATGTTGGTGGACTTTAGTAACGGGACTTGAAGCAATATCCTCTAACTATCTGATTTCGGTGACGAACTCTGGGCAAGACAAGAGAGTTTTAGTTTGGTGGAAGACTAATTATGCTGAGAAATGTGAAACTGAGATTTGGTGTGCACAGATTTTAATTAAGATTTGGGGTTACAAGTCGATTCAAGGATTCATAGAGTGGTCTGAGAATGTGTTTACCTACCAGGGATGTCATAAATCTGATGATGATGATGATGATGATGATTCCGAATTCCTTTTGCATTCTGCTTTTGTAAGTCATGATTACTGAGTTTTGTTTTGTTCTAGTCAATAAATTTATTTAGTGATTTATATTCTACAAAGGGTTTGGTTAATGGTTTTTTTCTGAAGGATCGAAAATTACAGGACAGCATTTGTTTGTTTGATGATGCAAAAAATACATTGAATATATTAGGAGGCCGTTCTTCGCTAGAGTTCAACCATAACGTATATATTAAATTGTTTTCCTCAAGAGCTCAACGTATTTACAGACAAAACAGGAGATACATCTGTCCATACAAGTCTTCAAGATATCATTACATGTTTAATGCAAAAAAGGATGTAAACAAAGGGTTCATCAAACTGTCACATACAAAAGCCGTTTTGATGTTCTTTGCCTCTATATATTCAAGTCAAGATTGCTTCTAGTCTTCTTTCTGTTGTTCTTGTTCAGGTTTTACCGTGGAGGCAAATTCGCTAGAACTGCTTCTCAAGAGCTGTTTACTGTACACGTCTTGTGCTTGTGTCACACTCTTCACACGATTGGCTCTAACCCAAGCAGGCTCTTCAGGGACAAGACGAGAGAGTCCAAATTTAAGAGCCCTGGTTCCATCTTCCACTTTCCTTCTTTGTCGTATAAGCATACCAATTAAAAAATGGCATAATAACAGTCTTAGAATGCGGCCTATAAAGAACATGGCATAGTGGGGGAAAAAGGTAGTAAAGGATCTATATGGAGGATACATATAGTATATAGAGAATATCCCAAGCAAGAGAACAAAGATCTGACATGCCTTTGAAATAGTACATACTACATAAGCAGGGAAGAGGAAGTGTTGAGCTGAATAAGGAGAAAAAAAGCAATCAAGTTAACACAATAAATGTTCAGTTTAATGAATCGAGCCAAAAATATTCAAAGTTTTACTCATTCTCCACAAACACTAAATCCATTACCGTGCTAATTCCCACTACCAATGGATCCTACAAAGTTTGAAAATGCATAAAATCTAGACTAATATTGCAGACTGCAAGCTGATTAGCAGTGGTTTCAATTGTTTAATACAAATGATTACTTACCAACTTAATATATGCAGGATCTGCTATCCTGAGTTTGAGAGGTGGTTTCACAGCAAGTAACCAGGCAGGAAAACCGCCCAAATCCCATTCTGTGATGGAAACAGGAACATGTATTATCAGCATTTGTTTCTGTCTAAAAGCACATCTTCCACATGGAATTGGAATCAACTCATAAGAATCACAACAAGAGACCTCCACAGATATAAGGTCCAGCACGCAGCATAACCAGCAAATCTAGTTTCTGGCACAGCTTGATAAAGGACACAACATCAGCGATACCATATTTTACAAATTTTTAATTAAAAAAAGTATAATTTCCTGTTTTTGTTAAGTTTATGAGGTTTTCCTAAAAGAAAATTAGAAGTTTTTTTTTTGGATAAAGAATAACATAACAATTTATGCACCAGCCGAATAGAAGTTAGTTTAGAGATTTACAAAATCTAGCTAGCTTGATTAATCCGACCAAAGCCAGAAACCCCTACTAAAAGTTGATAGTAAATTAGAGAACAGTATTTGTTTCAAAAAAAAAAAAAAAAAAAAAAAAAATTAGAGAACAGTACAAAACCAAACCTAGCCAAAACAAGATGAAGAAGACAAGAAAGAATCATCATCAGAGTCATCTCCTCCGTCGTTTTTGTCGTTACAGTACGACATCGTTTTCAACACTCTGGCTAGGATCTCTCGGACCAATTATCCAATTCTGTCTCTCGTCTCCAAGAGATTCCGTTTACTCCTGTCTTCCCCTAACCTCGAGGCCGCACGATCACTCATCGGAAGACCCGAGAAGTACCTCCACGTCTGCTTAAACCTCAATAACAACAACAACAACCCTAACCCTAGCTGGTTCATACTTTCCCAACGTAAGTTGATACCAACCCCTTCGTTTCCTTACCGACATCTCAACTCCTCGAGTGTTGTCTCAACTGGCACTGAGACTTACGTAATCGGCGGTGAACTCGTTGTGAATGGAAGCAAGAAAAGAAGCGAAAGAGTGTTTCTAATCAGACTGTAAAACTCATCAGTGGTGTGAACTCCCCAACATGCGTCTTCCTCGAAAAGAAGCAGTTGTTGATGTGATGGATGATGGTAAGATCTATGTGATTGGAGGCTGCAGCGGCAAGTATTCAGCCGAGAATTATGGAGAGGTGTACGACCCAAATACACAAACTTGGGAGCCCATAAGTGCCACAACACTCGATCAAAGCCAATCGCATCAACCAACAAATTTCCACAATCCATCTCAGAAGTCGAAAAGGTTATTACAGTTCTCATATTTGCTTCATGTACACACACTTTTCAAGTTCCACCAAGTCGTCCGTGGTAGAGACAGAGTTGTGGATGGTGGTTCGCGATGGTGAACTACGTTGCGGTGGCTCAACTTGGTGGACTATAGTTACGGGACTTGAAAATATATCCTCTAATTATCTACTTTCGGTGACCAACTCCGGCCAAGACAAGAGAGTTTTAGTTTGGTGGAAGACTAATAATGCTGATGAATGTGAAACTGAGATTTGGTGTGCACAGATTTTAATTTCGATTTGGGATCAGAAGACGATTTAGGGGTTCATAGAGTGGTCTGAGAATGTGTTTATCTTCCAGCAGGCATGTCATGAATCCGATGATGATGATTCTGATGATGATTCTGAATTTCTTTTGCATTCTGCTTTAGTAACTCATGATTACTGAGTTTTGTTTTGTTCTTGGGGGAATTTTATGAGTTGATAAATTTATTTAGTGATTTATATTCTACAAAGGATTTGGTTAACAATATTTTTTCTCAAGGATAGAAAATTACAGGACAACATTTGTTTGTTGATGATGGAAAGCACTAACATTGAATATATTAGGAGGCCTTCTTCTCTAAAGTTCAAACCATGATTATAACATCTAATCTATTAAAACTGATTTCCTCATAGTTCATTGCATTTAAAGACTAAACCGGAGATAGATCTGTCTATACTAGTCTTCAAGATATCATTACATGTTTTATGTAAAAAAGGAAGCAAACAAAAGATCAAACTGTCACACAGAAAAAACGACCGTTGGATGTTCTTTGGTTCTATATATTCAGGTCAAGATTGCTTCAGCTTTTACCATGGAGGCAAGTTCACCAGAACTGCTTCTCAAGAGCTGTTTACTGTACACGTCTTGTGCTCGTGTCACCTTCTTCACACGATTGGCTCTAATCCAAGCAGGCTCTTCAGAGACAAGACGAGAAAGTCCGAATTTCAGAAATAATTAAGAGTATATGTTCCATGATGAGAATTGCAGCCAGCCCTGGTTCCATCTTCCATTTTCTTTCATTGTCGTAACCAAGAGAGCACCGAGTTTTCACCAATATGATGATTTCATGACCATGCGTTAATGTTTCAAAACATGATTTTTTAAAAAAGAATTTAACTAAGAAAATTCAATTAACCCGAACCGAAACACAAACCGAACCGAATACAAATTGAACCAAAACCGAACCGAACCAAATTAAATATGATTTACTTCAACTTGAAAATTTCTAAAACTGAATTAATCAAACCGAACTAAACTCGAACCAAATCGATAAAATAATCGAAGTACTCACCCCTGATATGGACGTTACTCACCGAGTTTTATGAGGCTTTCCTAAAAGAAAAATAAAAGTTAGTTTAGTACTTAATTAACCCGACCAAAGCCAGAAACCCCTATTAAAAGTTGATAGTAAACTAGAGCGCTGCACAAAACCCCTAAACCTAAACCTAACGAAAACAAGATGAAGAAGATCAAGAAAGAATCATCATCAGAGTCTCCTCCTTCATTTTTGTCGTTACCGCACGACATCGTTTTCAACACTCTGGCAAGGATCCCTCGAACCAGTTATCCAATTCTATATCTTGTCTCCAAGAGTTTCCGTTCACTCCTCGCTTCGCCTGGCCTCGAGGCCGCACGATCACTCATCGGAAGACCCGAGAAGTACCTCCACGTCTGCTTAAACCTCAATAACAAACGTAACCCTAACCCTAGGTGGTTCATACTTTCCCAAGGTGAGTTGATACCAACCTCTTCGTTTCCCTACAAACATCTCAAGTCCTCGAGTGTTGTCTCAACTGGTTCTTGTACTTACATAATCGGCGGTGAAATCGTGGTGAATGGAAGAAAAAAAGGAAGCAAAAGAGTGTTTCTAATCGACTGTAAAACTCATCAGTGGCGTAAACTCCCCAACATGCGTCTTTCTAGAAAACAAGCAGTCGTTAAGGTGATGGACGGTAAGATCTATGTGATTGGAGGCTGCAGCAGCGAGTACTCTACCAAAGACGAGAACTATGGAGAGGTTTACGACCCAAACACACAAACTTGGGAGCCCACAACACCCAATCTCAGAAGTAAAAAAGGCTATTACAGTTCTAAGATTTGCTTCCTAGATTCAGATTCTTTCTGTTCCACCAGGTTGTCCTCGGTAGAGTTAGAGAAAAAGTTGTGGTTTGTGGTTCGCGATGGTGAACTACGTTGCGGTGGCTTATCTTGGTGGACTACAGTTCGGGGACTTAAAGCAATATTATCCTCTAATGATCTTATTTCCGTGACGAACTCTGGCCAAGACAGGAGAGTTATAGTTTGGTGGAAGACTAGTTATAATGCTGAGGAATGTGAAACTGAGATTTGGTGTGCACAGATTTTAATTGGGATTTGGGATCAGAAGACGGTTAATGGATTCATAGAGTGGTCTCAGAGTGCGTTTACCTTCCAGGGATGTCATCGTGATTCCGAATTCATTTTGCATTCTGCTTTAGTAACTCATGCTTATTGAGTTTTGTTTTGATTTTGAGAGAATTTTATGAGTTAAATACATCTATTAGTGATTGGATTTGGTTAATGAATTTTTTTTTCAAAAGGATAGAAAATTACAGGACAACATTTGTTTGTTGATGATAGAAAACAAAAAAAAATATTGAATATATAGGAGGATTTTCTTCTTTTGAGTTCAATTATAACATGTAGTATGTTAAAACTGAATTCCTCATAGTTCAAAGTATTTACAAACAAAACAACGGATTTCCTCATTATTACATGTTTTATGCAAAAAAGGACCCAAAAAAAAGAAGATCAAACTGTCGCACAAACACAAAACAAACCTTTTGATGTTCTTTGGTTCTATGTATTCAGCTCACGATTGCTTCAGTTCTTGTTGTTGTTTTTGTTCTTGTTCAGGTGTTACCATGGGGGTAGACTCACCAGAACTGCTTCTCAAGAGCTGTTTACTATACATGTCTTGTGCTTGTGTCACATTCTTCAGACGATTGGCTCTAACCCAAGCAGGCTCTTCAGGGACAAGACGAGAGAGTCCAAATTTAAGAAGCAAGAGTATATGTTCCATGATGAGAATTGCAGCCAGCCCTGGTTCCATCTTCCACTTTCCTTCTTTGTCGTATAAGCATACCAAGAGCGCCGAGTTTGTGCATATGGACATTACTACCAGAAACTAAAACACACAAGGAAAAAAAAAACTCAGTGCAGCGAGATTAAAACAGCAGTACATGATAAAGCTAATTTTCCTTGCTATCCAAGTCACCTGCCATATGTTTAACCAAGCTCCAATTGTTGCTGCAGCACGAGGAGAAGGCCTTTGCAATGTGACCAATAGCTTTAAAGCAGTTGTTCTTATTTCCATTATATTGCTCTGTACACACCAACATATATTCAACAAAAAAAAAATCCAAAAGCTAAATATGAAACTGATTGACCACATGTTAATTATTACCACTGCAGCAAGGGTAAAAGCAAGAGGGAAGGCACAAGCAAACATCATGATCATTCCAAACTGCAAGGCCAGCTTGAGTGAATCTACATAAAGCAGAATGAAGTTTCCATTTCAAGCTACATCAAAAAAACATTAATCAATCACACAATTGATAACTTAAGTACCATCAAATAGTCCATCTTCAAGTTCTACGCCAATGCTTGCTGAATATGTAGGCTTGAAGTATTCCTTCTCAACTCTTGAGGATATTTGTATTTTTCCTGTTGATGGTCCAACTTCATTTCTCTTCTTCTTCCTGGAAAAAAAGAAAGAAAGAAAGAAAGCAGTTTTAATATTGCTCAAGATTTCTCGTGAATGAAGCAAAGGGTGTACCTAGCTCTAAACTTTCTGTAGCTGTACTTAAGGTAAGGCAAAGAACCATCCATCAAGGTCCAGAAAACCTGAAGAAAGTTGAGTCCCAAGCACATATTACTATAAACATTTTCACAGTAGAGTGAGTATCTAACGAAGCAGTAACTTTTTGTTACCTGTGAGATTATCAACCGTTGGAGCAATAGTTGTCGAAGTGTCATGAAGTTTCGGTGTAATAGAGCATGGTAGAAGATCCCAATGTATGTCTGCATAAAGTAGAGCCCAAAGACCTGCAACATAGCAAAGATCAGAAACAAGAAACTATTGAGTACACGAAAAGAACCTTGTAAACAATGTTGTCTCTTACTTTGTAAATCAAGCTGTTAGCTCGGTACTCAACACTCTCGTTCACCTCTCGATTTATCAGCTTGACAGACACTTTGGCTCCCAACCTCGTGAGGTACTGAATGATTAGAAGGTAGATAGCCAGCAATACAAACCTGAAAACAACACGGAACGGTCTTAACAAAATTGCTAACACAGGACTGGTAGTAGCGAACTAGCTACATGAGTAAGGTCTAATTCACTTGGCTGTATTGGATGTGATCATCTCGTAAGTGTGAGCAAACGCAAGCTCAAATGGAAGCTGGAGGCAGATAATGCTTATGAAAACAAGAACATCATTCCTAAACCTCTTGCGATAAGCAAACCATTCGTATCTTTGATATGGTTCCTTCTCTTTGAACTTCTCATCTCCTAGATTCCTTACAAGCTCCTTTGGAAAGGGAAGTGAGCTCCATTCCATTCCGAGAAATCTATATCCTTGACTGGGACCAACTAAACAGTTTATCTGCCATCTAAGAAAAAGAGAACTAGTTGGTAAGAGAATCCAAACTGTTGCAATAAGTTTAGCATCAGTGTAGGAGGAGAATCATACCTAGCTAATAAAGCAGCGTTTTTACGTTTCCAGAACTGAAGAAACAAGGCAGCCCAGAGTGTGGTAATGACAAAGAAACTTGGGAGAACAAGAAACTGCAAAGACCTGACAAAAGAAAAATAGCATACAAGGTATTGTGGATGAGCAGGGCATGTCTAAGAGCTTGTAACAGGACTTAGAACTTACCCAAAATCAACCATCTGGACAATAAATCCGAGCAAGGCTGGAAATAGTAACCACTGGGTATACATTCCCAAGAAGGAAAAGTAGACTCCAATCTGTGATATTTCTCTTTAATGAGGTTCATACAAAAAGCTTTCTGTTAGCAAGTTAGATTTATCTATTGTGCCTACCTTTGCACCGAAGTAAGAGTAGATCTTATCAATTGGTTGATTTGTGAAGTTCCACCAGTTTAAAGCCCAAGTTGGGAGAAGTTCTTTCCTCTTCAGTTCATCTACAAACAAATGTTTTTTTTTTATTGAGAATGTTAAACCATACTTAAGAGTCTAGACTATCTGCAAACCAAACGTAGACTAAACAGCTTACCATGCAGAGGAAACATTTGTTTGATGACGCCCTCTGATTCCAACTTTCTAACTAATGATTCTCCTGCTGCCCAACAAAGCTCTCTGCCGTCAAGTTTCAGTGTAACGTCGTGTCCATAACAATTTACCTGTATTTTCAAGAGCAGTAATGAAACAGTAACATTGTAAACTGATACACTTGAGCAATTGAAAACATGTAATAGGGGGATTACATAGTGACGAGTTGGAGAGTCTCGGGACTTACAATTCCATAGAGAAGGTGTTGATAGCAACGAAAACGTTCAAACCAGCTGAACAGAGACCCATCAGGTTGCTGAATGAAAGCCTCAGACCCTTGCATCTCAAAGGGCAGATCCATTCCTGAAAATGAGAGATAATTAACAAACCATCAAAATATTAAGACAAGAGAAGATATGTGATGCTGCAAATTAGTATATGTTCATTTTATCAAATTAATTTAGCTATTAGGACAAGAAACCAGTAAGATATTACCAAGACGAGTAGGTTTACGTATATGAAGCTCTGCTGCTGCACTCTCCAAGGTCTCCAAAGGAGCTGCTACCTGAAAGTAATACTTGATTTCTAATTATTTCAAACGGTACTGAAGGAGAGATACATAAGTCACACTATTAGCAAGTTTATCAATTCACTCTTACAGGGACACTCCCTCTTCAATTTCCAGATCAGTGTTTTAGTATGAAAACTAAGACAAGAGTGATAAGTGAACATAGAGACTTTCACAACTGTAAAAAAGAAACAGACCTTGAGAAACACATCTGCGAGACCAACATCTTTATCGACAACCATCCCTCTCTTCTTTAGTTCAGTCACCAAAACTTCAACACAGTCTCCTTCTTCTTCTTCTCGAGTCCTCTTAGGAACCACAAGAGCAACCTCGTGAACGAGTCGCTCCTCTCCATTGCTTCCATCCATTTCGTGATTCCTTGTTTGCTTCTGATCACTAGTATCTTTTCTACCTTTCTCTCACTTTTAGCTCTCTACGTACGGCTTATGGATTATAAATGTGATCAAGTTTAAAATGTCTCAAAACTCCATGCCAATATATCGAATTTATTACGCATCAAAATTTATAACATTGGGGTTTGGTTCGGTTTCTTGATTGCTTCGGGTGCAAGAATCATTTCTAGAAATGGGAAAAGACAGAGCTTTGGTTTCCAAATTGGGATTGAGTTTGAAAAGGAGCTCGTGAGTTGGCACGCATATGATGACTCATCCATCGGCGGTGCTGAGTCGTTACTGACACGTATGCCTCTTTCTTTCTTTTCTCTATTCATGCGCGCGCGTGTCTTTAACAGCCGTTCATAATGGATAGGTGGATAAAATGTTAAACCGGGACTACCGACAATCACGTTAATAAGATTGAACCGGCCAAGTCCGATCTGATTTAGGAAAACCAAGGGGCCCCACTTAATTAGATTCCTTCTCCTTTCTTCTTCTTCTTCGTCCATAACGCGTTGAGATATTTTCTCCGTTTGTTAATTTCTCCGATAGAGATCTTAATCCAATCCCAGAGAGGAGGTGTAGAAGCAAATCGATCAAAACATGGGTAACACAGATAAGCTGATGAACCAGATATTCGACCTCAAATTCACCTCCAAATCTCTGCAGAGGCAGTCAAGGAAGTGCGAGAAGGAAGAGAAGGCGGAGAAACTCAAGGTGAAGAAGGCCATCGAGAAAGGTAACATGGATGGTGCTCGGATCTACGCCGAGAACGCCATTCGTAAACGCAGCGAGCAGATGAACTACCTCCGTCTCGCTTCTCGCCTCGACGCTGTTGTTGCTCGCTTAGACACTCAGGCCAAGATGGCCACCATCACCAAATCCATGACCAACATCGTCAAATCCCTAGAGTCTTCCCTCGCCACAGGTAATTTCGATCTTCAGATAATCGTTAATTAGGGTTTAGGTGAATGTGGGCTTGCATGATTCTTTGTGGGTAGAGAGAAAGGTTTTGTCTTTATGGAAACCTAAGAGGAAAGTAGCTTCCTTTGGTCTCAATTACATAGTTATTAAGTGGAAAAGTAGCATGAGTGAAAGAAAATGTATAGCACGGAGTAGACAAGTCTAAGTAGATTCATTGTGTTACATTGTTATGCAATTTGGGGTTCTGTCTGCTGCAGACGAAATGTGTTCGATTGTAGTGTTGGTTCTGTCTGTTTATTTTCTGCTAATCATTAGACAAGTCTAAGTAGATTCATTGGGTTCTTGTCTGTCCTCTGTTTGTGTTTCCATTAAACAGGTAATCTACAGAAGATGTCGGAGACTATGGATTCATTTGAAAAGCAGTTTGTGAACATGGAGGTCCAGGCTGAGTTCATGGAGAACGCCATGGCTGGTTCTACATCATTGTCCACTCCGGAAGGCGAGGTCAACAGCCTGATGCAGCAGGTTGCAGATGACTATGGTCTTGAAGTCTCTGTTGGATTACCTCAGCCTGCTGGTCATGCTATCCCTACTGCGACAGAGGAGAAAGTCGATGAGGATGATTTGTCCAGGAGGCTTGCGGAGCTCAAGGCCAGAGGATGAATCTGCGAACCAACAACCATATGCTTTGGACTATCTGCCATTTAGGACGAGGTCCTTACCAGAATGTTACAGCTATTATCTACAAACATTGGCATATTTGTGTATATTCCTCACTTTGAGATATGCTTTGTTTATAACTTTATATAAATTTTACGAATTGCAATTATATGATTTCCTTTTGAATTGTGTATGAAAAAGTTTATGTTCGAGACTTCGAGTCACACTTTGGCTTTCATTGACTAGGATACATCTGACAAGTAACATCCTTTATGCAGAAATGTTTTATTCTGTGCTAAAGACCTTAACATCCTTATCCGTACAGTCTTGTGAGCCGGCAAATATTCTTTCGAGGCTTGAGGATCATCTTGGTTGATGGAAGTCGAAGGAGTCAAAGGAAGGCTTAAAACTTTACTATTGTAGCTACTCTGAGTAAAATTAGCTATTGCCTATTGATCATTACATATTTACATCTTAGTCCTGCTGTTTTTGCATCCGCTAATTACGAACTCGCTATACTCTATTGTCACATGAATTAAGTAGAGAGGAGTCCAATGAAAGAATGAATAGACTAACTGTAGAAACAACTATTAGAATGCTACAGGTGAACATACAGCAAAAGAATCAGTAAAACTAATCCAGAAAATGTCATCAAGCTAATCTTGTATCTCAGTCTCTCTCTCAGCATCAACAGCCCTACGTACCCATGTACCTGCAATTGTAGTCATATGGATAATAGTTTTGACAGTTTTTTTACCTCAAAAGCATCATCAAGGCAGCTTGTGGATTATTCCCTGGAGAGATATTGAAGGTTGATCCTGTGGATCGCTAAAACAGAATTAATCTGGAAGCAGCCTCCAGAAAAGCACCTTCCTCAGTAATACCTACTACTTGTATCAGTGCCATTGAAACCGGAGGAACAATGGAGATACCGTTCCTCGGGTTATCATTCACAAACCCTCCCGTATGAGGCTAGTCAAGAGCCACAAGGATCACTCAAGTCGAAACATACCTTGGACCAATCCCACTAAGAAGCATCAACTTTTGACTACCATTATGTTCCGTTTTTTCTATGCAAACACATGAAACTTGAGTGTAACTGAGTAACTGTCTTTACCGTCGCATATTATGGACGACGTATGGACGACTCTATACAACATCTTCTGGCCCAAAATCTTTATTAGATAACTAGAGGGTTTACTGTAACTATTCCTAAAGCCCGTTCAAATTTTAATTTAATAAATAAACTAGATCATGACCCGCGCGACCGCGCGGATTTTATTTTCGTTTTAACACATAATATATATTCTATAGTAGTTAATACAATTTGGAATTTATCCTTTTCATATAATGTAGTTTTATAAATTTCGAGTTTATCCAAAACGTATTGTTTAAGAACAATGTTAAAACTGTTTTTTGTATTAATAGTTTTTCATTGGTGTATTAGAGATATAACTGTATGGTGCAAACACGATTAAAGTATCAGTATATTATAGATGCAATTGTGAAGCACTAATCTAATAGTAACCAATACGATTTGGACTAACATAATAGACGTAAAGTGAAGACACTAATCTAATATTAACCAATACGATTTAGACTAACACAAATGAAGTCTTCATATAATTTAAATAAAATAGTTATAAATTATAAGATACATAAAACAAACAATTTTATGGAAAAAAAAATTAAGAAATAGCAAGAAATATTAAGCGTGGGGATATATAAATGTTTTATAGTGTATTTGGTCAAATAATTTAAATGAAACTGTATTAACCCAAAAAAAATGTAGTTTCAATTTGTTTTTATTAATAGAATAGTATTTTAATGTGTATTAAAAATTTCAATAAATAAAAAATGAAAATGTGTTTTTTTATTAATTTAAGTGCAATAAAAAGAATACAATTTTTTTTTTGTTTTATATTTATTAACAATCTAACTATTATGCCGAGGAAAGTAAAAATTTCATTGTAAATTTCCATGTCCATATAGAATTAATAAGTCCATTAGTAACAACAATTTTCCAGGAAAGAAAGAATGAAAAATAGTTACATCTTATTTTCTTTGTCTTTGCTTTATTTTCTTCTCAAAACATAAACATGTTTTTTTCCCTCTAAACGTGTCTGTTCCTCTTCCAAGTCACCGATTCAGGTTGAAAAAAATATGGATAACCCGATCAAATTTAATTCCTTCAGAGAATCCGAAGACTTCTTTCTTCATTATCGTTTACTTCGAACCCATCAATAGATATACTTTTCAAAGTATAGAATATGTATTTTTATTAAGAGCTTTTTGTGAATGTTTTATGAATGTGCAATGATGAATACGAATACAATTATTTATGGACACATTTTAGTGGGAGGAATGAATATTCCCTAACCTATTAAGTTAGATATAATAAATACAAAATCTCATGACACCGAGATTTTAGGTATAGTAAAATAAACTTGGAGAAGGAGATTTTCCATATTTATGATTTTTCAAATATGGTAATTTGATTGTGAATATTTGATTGCCGCGGATATTTTAGGCATAATAGACTCATAATCGTTTTTTAAGTTTAAATTGATGTTTCTGTTATTGAAATAAGAATATATGTTAAGTTATTCTATTTAGTGTATATTCATAATTTGGTGAAAGGGTCTTCCCATAATCATTATTTTTAAAGTATAAATTGATGTTTCTGTTATTGAAATAAGAATATACGTCAAGTTATTCTATTTAGTGTATATTCATTATTTGAGCATCAAGAAAAATATATTCTGATATCTTTAGTATTGAGTTTCAAAAAATCTCCGATGTGGCTGAAACATGTTCTTAGATTATTTGGTTAATTGAATTAATTGGTTTGGGAGATAACCGGACCAAGATAGTCAAAAATGTATAATGACTGGCTAAGGACTCGTTTATTATTTATATTTTTAGTAACATGTGTAATATTTATTTTTATTTCTATTTATTTATATTTATATTTTTTAAGAACTCAGACTGGTGTAATATTTATATTGAGACATTTGTTGTATTCATTTGACTATAATAAAAGAAAGGGATTGTTATATTTGTACTATGATATAATATAAATATGATAATGTTAGTATACTCTTAACGAAAGAATAGATATTTCGTTAATAATTACGGTGGAGCTAAAGAGTTTTTGTTAATAGTTTTACGTTGATATTATACTACCGTGGAGTATATGTTAAACGAAAGAATATATACAACAAATGTGATGTTAAATGATAAGTATGGTGGAGTTAAATGATAGAAGGTTGGTATTAAATTCTTTAAGGAAATATTTAAATGAAAGGTTAGACTAAGAATAATAATGTGATGTCCAACTTAAAAATCCACCTAGAAAAAGTTATAATGTTTCTGTTTTTAATAAGATAGATAGTTTTCATAATTTGTAATCTTATAATCCAAATTTTAAAGTTCATTATTTTGGCAATTTATGAAATTATGACGTTTCTACAAAATTTTAAAGAGAAAATGATAGATATAAAATAACTAAGATTTACTTATTGTATTGTTTGGAAACATTGATAGTAGTATAAAAATATATTGTTTGGAAACATTGATAGTAGTATAAAGAAATAAGTATATTGTTTGGAAACATGAATAGTAGTATAAAGAAAGAAACATTAGTGATTTAATGTATGTTTAACTATAAAGTATAAAAGTGTATTTAATTTAAAAACTTACAAAATAAATGTTAGATCCAACAGAATGTTTCTGTTTTAATAAGATAGATACTGTTTTACTTGCTAAATAAACAACTAGATCCACTGTAGCACACCGGTCAATTTCAATGATCAGGCGAACATAACGGGGTCGCGACTCGCAAGACTCATTACCTTGTTCGCATCCTTGAAATCCGGGTTCGATTCCCGGCAGTGGAAATTTTGTACTTTATATAGAACAAGCTAATTTTAAATAGTCTTTTTGTCATTGGCTTTGTTTTATGGACCAAAATTTAGAATTTTGTGACTAATGATCACATCCCAGTCACTTGTATATTGAGTAGATAGCAACTTATGGGTTAGATTCTTCCAAACTTCCTCTTAGAAAGCAATTTCGGGTTTCTATCAGCTCAGGACACTACTCGCAGTTGATTTCATTCCCCTTCAATGAGAAAATCCTCTCGTATGTCGGAAGTCTGTTTCTGTTTGTAGTCCATACCGTGAAAAATTGCTTCGGGTGTTGTATTGAAACCAAATTCCCTTGTACCAGTCAACTTTAAATTAGATACAGCTTCACAAACAGTTTAGATTTAAGATTACTGATTTAACACTCTGCAAACTTGATAGACCAAACTAAGTCGAATTTTTGAGTGATAAGAAACGTCCTGAGTATTAGGACAAAATTATAGGTTTTTTAAATTAATTTATAATGATACATGGACTGTTCCTTGTTATCATAGAGAGTTTTCATGTTGCATACGTTTTGTGTAATTGTGTTGGACCTGCAAATGTTGTGTAGGGTTCTTCAGACGATTTCATTGATGCCAACATACAACTAGCTTTTTCTGTTGTCCGGAAACTTGAGGAGAAGATAACTCCTTGGACCAATCCCACTAAGAAGCCATCAACGCTGGAGTACCATTATGTTACGTTTTTTCTATGTAAACACATGAAACTTGAGTGTAATTGTCTTTACCATCTGCATATTGTGAAGGATTCTATGCAACATCTTCTGGCCGACAATCTTTATTAGTGACTAGAGGATTTAGTGTAACTATTCTTAAAGCCCATTCAAATTTTAATTTAATAAATAAATGATATTGTACATATCAATAGTACAACTAGGTCCGCTGTAGCACACCGGTCTATTCAAGTATTCAGGCTAACATAACGGGGTCGCAAGACTCATTACCTTGTTAGCATCCTTGAAATCCGGGTTCAATTTCCGGCAGCGGAAATTCTTTTCATGGCTTTATATCGTAATTATAGAGAATCATGAAGATATAAAACATAAATGTGAATATCATTATTGAGATATGTATATATTTAGTTAAGGAAACTAGGTTTAATGTTTATATTCTTATCTTCCTATATAAGTTGTACATGTATAAGCTTTATGATCATGAGAGTAAATATAATTATTCCCATCTATCTCTCATCATATTATTTACATGGTATCAGAGCCCGATCCACGCAGTCCAACCCGATCCACATCGGTCTGGCCCAAAGTTGGCCCATCGATCTTTGCCCGAGCATTCCGAGACTGACGCTCAAAGAGCCATCATCTCGAGGGGGCGTATTAGACACATAGTTGTCCCACATCGGTAGTTGGAAGGGATCCTTAGTAGTATATAAAGTGGATGAGCCTCTCCACTAATCACCAATTGGTTTTAAGTGTGAAGCCCATCTAGCTTTACATGGTATCAGAGCCACAATGATCTAACGATCTGTTCCGTTCCTGTTTTTTATTTTATTTCCTTCAAGCCACAAAGCTTCTTTATTTTTCGATTTCAAGCCATTGAGCTTCTTTTTACTATATTTTCTGTTAAGTTATATGCTTCCACCATTCATGTTCATGTGAACCTCTGAATCTAAGCCATTGAGCTTCTTATTATTCATGTCTCCAAAGACTTCGATCTATTTATTCTTTCTGAAAAAAAAAACATTTTCTTTGTTCTATATTTTTTAGGTATTAAAAAAAACATTAAAAAAAAAAGAAAAGTTTTGTTACCATGCCAAAGCTTCCTACCATCATTCAAGCTCATCAAACGAGCCTCTGAATCTATGAATCTATAAGCCTTCAAGCTTCTGTTTTGTTTCCTGTTTCCAAGCCAAGGTGCTTCCTCTCCAACCATCTCACGTTGACGAGGCTTCCAATGTCAAAAAAAAAAAAACCCAAATCTTATGTCCTCCAGTCTCTGGCTACCACAGTTACTGGATCCGCTGCGTTCACAAACACAGATCATTGGATCTCCGCCTCTCTCTATCCCCATCCTGAGATCTCTTTGATCGCCACCAACAAAAAAAAAGCATCAAGCTCATAGCCACCATTGCGCTCTCCGTCATGTCTTGATCTATTATCGTTCAATCTCAAGCCTAGCTTCAGTTGTCACTTTATCACCGCCTTGAGTTTGAGGGGGCGTATAGAGAATCATGAAGATATAAAACATAAATGTGAATATCATTATTGAGATATGTATATATTTAGTTAAGGAAACTAGGTTTAATGTTTATATTCTTATCTTCCTATATAAGTTGTACATGTATAAGCTTTATGATCATGAGAGTAAATATAATTATTTCCATCTATCTCTCATCATATTATTTACAGTAATTAGGACAAAATTTAAGGGTTTTTTTTGTTTTGTTTAGATATGATACAAGTCTGTTCCTTGTTATCTATCATAGACAGTTTTCGTGTTCTATAAGTTTTGTGTAATTGTGTTGGAATTGTAAACCTTGTGCTGAATTCTTCAGACGATTCACTGATACCAACATACAAACTAGCCCTGCAAACTTTAAAGGGAAGATAGAGAGTGACTCAGCCTGTGACAGAGTAGAGCTTGCATTGTAATCTCTATCTCCTTCGTTTCTTTCATTGTTGCTCACCCTTCTTATTTGTTCCTTCTGACGTATACATCAATCACGCATTAGTTTTTCCTGATTGCTTGCGTGTACGATGCAAGCATAATAGCTGTCTGTGTTTGCATGTCTATGATTGTAGCAGCGGCACCATACGTGTTGAAATACAACACATCACTTTTTCGACAACATCCTGGTAAATTCTAAAACATTTTTGAGCTTATCTGTGTGTGTAACTTCCTTGAACCTATATGTCAATACAATTTTAAGTAGATTCATTGGGTTCTTATCTGTTCTCGGTTTCTTTTCAACAGGAAATCTACAGAAGATGTCAGAGATTATATATTCATTTGAGAAGCAGTTTGTGAACATGGAGGTCCAAGCTGAGTTCATGGAGAACGCCATGGCTGGTTCTACATCATTGTCCACTCCTGAAGGCGAAGTCAACAGCCTCATGCAGCAGGTTGCAGATGACTATGGTCTTGAAATCTATGTTGGATTACCTCAGCCTGCTGGTCATGCCATCCCTACTGCGACAGAGGAGAAAGTCGATGAGGATGATTTGTCCAGGAGGCTTGCAGAGCTCAAGGCAGAGGATGAATTAGAGAACCAACAACCATATGCTTTGGACTATCTGCCATCTAGGACGAGGTCCTTGTGGGAACGTTACACCTATTATCTGCTAATACTGGCGCATTTGTGTATGTTGCTCACTTTGAGATATGCTTTGTTTATAACTACTTTATATAAAGACCTTGTGTGTTCAGCTTTTACCTTTGCAACAATATGATTTCTTTTTGAATTGTGCATTAAAAAGTTCATATTTTGGCTTCATTGTCAAGGATACATCTGACAAGTACATCCTTATTCTTAGAGTCTAGTGCTACATTTTATGCAGAAATGTTATATCCTGTGCTAAAGAGATTAACATCCTTATCCGTAAAGTCTAGTGAGCTACTGAATCTTCGTTTGAGGCTTGTGGATCATCTTGGTTGATGGAAGTTGAAGTAGTCAAAATAACAACTTTCTGACAGAGCAAGGCTTGAAACTATACTATAGTAGATATGAGTAAAGTCAGCTATTGATCATTACATCTCAGTCCTGCTGTTTAAGCTAAACACGAACTCGCTATACTCTATTGGCAAAATAAATTAAGTAGAGGAATCCAATGAACAAATGAACAGAGTATCTGTACAAGCAATTACTAGAATGCTACAGGTGAACATACAGCAAAAGAATCAGTAAGACTAATCCAGAAAATTTCATCAAGCTCATCTTGTATCTCACTTGTAGACAGTCTCTCTCTCAGCATCTACAACCCCATGTACCTGCAATTTAGTCATGGATAATTGTTTTTAGTCTGACCAAAAAGCATGGGCACAAGCGTATAAAACTTTGACAGTTTTTTTTTAACCTCCCAAGCATCATCAAGGTAGCTTGTGGATTATTCCCCGGAGAGATATTGAAGGTTGATCCCGTGGATCGCTTAAGTAGTTGAATCAAACAATTGGGTTTATCCTCACATCCGTTGAAACCAGCCTTAGTAAATCAGTAGACACTAACAATTGGGTTTGTCCTGGAGCTCTGATGAAAACAGAATGTATCTGGAAGCAGCGTCCAGAAAAGCACCTTCCAAAGCACCTTCCTCAGTATTACCGACTACTTGTATCAGCGAGTTTCGCCAAAAGAACCAGAGGAACAATGGAGATACCGTTCCTTGGGTTATCATTCACAGACCCAGCTCCCACATGAGGCTGGTCAAGAGCCACAGGGATCCCCCAAGTCGAAAGTTAACTCCTTGGACCAATCCCACTAAGAAGCCATCAACTGTGGAGTACCATTATGTTAAGTTTTTTCTATGTAAACACATGAAACTTGAGTGTAATTGTCTTTACCATCAGCATATTATGAAGGATTCTATGCAACATCTTCTGGCCGACAATCTTTATTAGTGACCAGAGGGTTTAGTGTAACTATTCTTAAAGCCCATTCAAATTTTAATTTAATAAATAAATAATGTTGTACATATGAATAGTACAACTAGATCCGCTGTAGCACACCGGTCTATTAAAGCATTAAGGCTAACATAACGGGGTCGCAAGACTCATTACCTTGTTAGCATCCTTGAACTCCGGGTTCGATTCCCGGCAGCGGAATTTTTTTAATGGCTTTATATTGTGATTAGGACAAAATTTAAGTTTTTTTGGTTTGTTTATATATGATACAATCATAGAGAGTTTACGTGTTCCATACGTTTTGTGTAATTGTGTAGGGTTCTTCAGAAGATTTAATTGATGCAAACATACAAACTTGCCTTGGAAACCTGAGGAGAAGATAGAGAGTACATCTCAGTCTCCTTCGTTTCTTTCATTGATTATTTACCCTTCTTATTTGTTCCTTTTGATGTATAAATCAATCACGCTTCAGGTTTTTCCAGATAAGCCTGAGAAACGCAGCGCTTCTCGCTACTCTTCTTTTGATTCGGTAGCTATGGAACTTGCATACGCCTACAGCCTACAGGTAGTTGGGAGCCTAAAGAGCTACCGATCCTCTATATGTTTATCAGTTGCAACACTAGGAGAACTCTCTGTTGTAGAGAAGTTTTTGGTATCTATAGTAATTTTGACATTTTTCTTTGTGCCTTCTCATTCTCTTCAAGTTATTGAACCTTTTGTGTTTCGGCGTTTTAACCCAAACCTCTAACAAAAGTGTAACAAGCTGTGATTGATGCGGATGCAAACAGACTATTAGTCTGAGACTAAGGACGACCTGTTGCAGGTTCTAGGTCTAAAAGAAGAGAAAGGAAGCCACTTGAGTTTCTGCGCAGGGCTACAAGGTTTTTTCGCACATTGGTCTAGATAGTGTGTTTTGTGTTTCTTACATGTGAACAGGGTAGCCTAAAGTGGTCTGAAACTGATAATGTCGCAGGCATCAACTTGGTGGGGGATACAATGTGCAACTTGATTTGTCATCTAGTTGGCGTAACTAAATAGTGGACAAGTCATGGATTCACACTTCTTTTTTAAGTTTCTCAAGACTGAGATATTTACAATTGTATATGTGCAACACTGTAGAGTTTGAGAAAATGTCAGATGAGAATGATAAATGATAGTTTGGAAATGTTTTCATATTTTGAAGTTCGTTGTTCGTTGAACACATGGAATCAAGTTTGTTGATGCTATCTCGGATCTTGAAAGCACAAGTTTTATGTATATGGTGTTGAATAGTAGCAAGATTGTTCTGCTCAGGTCAACGTTTTGGATGTTCTTATCGGTTTAAGAAATTGAATAGTATAGTGTTGTTATACACGTAATATATCATATTAAAAGTTAACGTTTGGATGTTCTCATCAGTTTAACAAATCGTAATCTAAAGTTAAAGTTAACATATTATAGTGTTGTTATAGACAATTAGAATCTTAACTTTAGTAGACAAATTGTTCTGCTCAAAGCCTCAAACTAACGTTTGGATATTCTAAACAAATCGAATATTATAGTGCGTATACAGGTAATATATATCACATTTTAAAAGTTAGATAGTGCACGATGATATTGTCTACAAACGATGAATATAAATATACTTGATAATTGGTTGTTAGTAGTACCAAACTGAATAATTGACCCAACCCTACCTCCATCAAGTGACCATCCACCAAACAAAACTGCAAATGGACAAAGGAATCCAATTAATTAATTAACCAAAAACGAAACAAGTGTGTGTGATTACGTTTCTTGTTGTTAAAGGTTTTATACTTTCTCTGCCTACATACAAGAACAAAACGACATCGTTGTAGGGTATCCTAAATGAGTCACGTTTTCAGTTTTCTTAAAGAGAGAATCAATCAAACAAAGAAGAAGACTTCCTTTTTAAAACACGTGTGTCTGAAAACAGAAATAAAGAAGACCGAACCAGAAACGCCGTCCAAAGAGAAAACGCGTTGAACGTTTTAGGTTCGCAATCGTTGTACAATACCGACCAAACATCAGATTGTGATTATTAGTTATTATTATCACCCCCATCAAATCAAGTTTTGTACTCTCTCTCTCTCTCTTTCTCTCTCATGGGAGGCTTTGTCACTTCAAACTTCCAATCTTGATTTTAGCTTCTGCATGATTCTTGATTTTTGAATCTAAGATGAAGAAGAATCTTCGATCGCCACTCGAAAGTCTTCTCCTTTTCTGTCTCTTTGTCTCCACCACCCACATAGCGTCCGTCTCTTGTCTCAACTCAGAAGGGCTAACTCTACTCTCACTTCTAAAACATCTCGAGAAAGTACCAAAAGAAGTAACTTCCACATGGAAACCAAACTCATCTCCCTCAGCCACTCCGTGCAACTGGTTCGGCATCACCTGCGACGACTCCAACAACGTCGCCTCTCTCAACTTCACCCGTTCCGACGTCTCAGGCCAGTTAGGTCCCGAGATTGGCGACCTCAGAAGCTTACAGATTCTGGATCTGAGCACCAACACCTTCTCCGGAACCATACCTTCCACTTTAGGAAACTGTACCAAACTCCTTTACCTAGATTTATCCGAAAACGAGTTCACCGGTAAAATCCCTAACACTCTCGGCGACTTAAAGAGCGTGGCGGATCTCTACCTCTACGTAAACTACCTCACCGGGGAGCTACCCGAGTCCCTGTTTCGAATCCCGGCGCTGCAGACTTTTAGCGTTGAGTACAACAATCTAACCGGTTCGATTCCGGAGAGCATCGGTGAAGCTAAGGAGCTTCTCGATCTGCGTATGTTTGAGAATCGGTTCTCTGGTAACATCCCTGAGTCAATCGGGAACTGCAGTAAGCTGGAGGTTGTGTACTTGCACAAGAACGAGCTGGTTGGTTCTTTACCCGAAAGTTTCAACCGTCTTGAGAATCTCACCGAACTCTTTCTTGGTAACAACAGCTTAACCGGACCGGTTCGTCTCGGTTCGACCAACTGCAAGAACCTTGTGGGTTTGGAGTTGTCTTACAACAATTTCGAAGGTGTTGTTCCTCCTGAGTTAGGGAACTGTAGTAACCTCGACGGTGTGGTGATTGTGAGTGGTAACCTGTCAGGTACCATCCCTGCCTCGCTAGGGATGTTAAAGAAGCTTACTGTTATTAATCTCTCGGAGAATCGTCTCTCTGGGAGCATCCCTGAGGAGATTGGTAACTGTTCTAGCTTGAAGATGTTGAAGCTCAACAATAACCAGCTCGGAGGGGAGATACCGAGTTCGTTAGGTAAGCTGAAGAAGCTAGAAAGTCTCGAGCTTTTCGAGAACCGGTTCTCCGGTGAGATCCCTATAGAGGTTTGGAAGATTCAGAGTCTTGCTCAGCTGCTTGTTTATCAAAACAACCTCACTGGTGAACTACCTCTAGAGATGACGAGTCTGAAGCATCTGAAGAAAGTTACTCTCTTCGAAAACGGCTTCTACGGAGAGATACCATCTTCTTTAGGTGTGCACAGCAGCTTAGAGGAGATTGACTTTATAAACAACAAACTCACAGGCGAGATACCTCCGAACCTCTGCCATGGGAAGAAGCTGACGGTGCTTAACTTGGGTTCTAATCATCTCCACGGTAAGATACCGACGTCTATCGGTCATTGCAAGAGCATCGAGAGGTTCATCCTCAGAGAGAACAACCTCTCAGGTCTTCTCCCGGAGTTTTCTCAAGATCACAGCGTTTCGTTTCTTGATTTCAACAGCAACGGCTTCGAAGGACCTATCCCGAGAAGCTTTGGGAGCTCTAGGAACCTCTCTAGCATCAACCTGTCTAGAAACAAACTCACAGGAGAGATACCTTCGGAGCTTGGGAACTTACTAAGCCTCGGTTACTTGAATCTTTCACGTAATCTTCTCGAAGGCCCTCTACCACCTCACCTCTCTAACTGCGTGAGCCTAGAGCGTTTTGACGTTGGGTTCAACAAGTTAAACGGTTCTGTTCCTTCGAGCTATAATACATTGAAAGGCTTGGCGACTTTGGTTCTCAGCGAGAACCGGTTCTCAGGAGGCATCCCTTCGTTCTTGCCTGAGCTCGTGAAGCTATCGGATCTGCAGTTGGCTAGAAATGCTTTCGGCGGTGAGATTCCTTCGTCTGTTGGTTCGTTACAGAACCTGATCTATGGTTTGGACTTGAGCGGAAACGGATTAACAGGCGAGCTTCCGGACAGCTTGAGGCGTCTTCTCAAACTAACGAGAGTCAACGTGTCCAACAACAAGCTGACGGGGTCTTTGTCTGTTCTCGGTAACCTTACCTCGTTGCTACACGCTGATGTCTCGAACAACCAGTTCACCGGTCCAATACCTGAGAAGTTGAAGAATCAGTTGAGCTCTGATCCGTCGTCGTTTTCGGGAAACCCTAACTTGTGCATTCCACGTTCCTTCCTCATAAGCAACAATAGCGAGATGAGTTACTGCGTTGATCAATCTAGACGCGGCAAGAGTGGTCTCAGCACGTGGAAGATCGTGCTTATATCAGTCTTGTCTTCTTTATTTGTGTTGGTTTTGGTTCTTGCTCTTGTCTTCTTCGTCTGCCTACGCGGTCGTCGTCGTGGTCCTGAAGAAAAACCAAAGAAAGATGCTTATGTCTTCACCGAGGAACCAGCTCCATCTCAGCTGCTCAACAAGGTTCTTGCAGCAACTGACAATCTAAACGAAAAACACATCATCGGAAGAGGAGCTCACGGTATTGTCTACAGAGCCTCTTTAGGCTCGGGAGAGGTCTACGCGGTGAAGAGACTCGTTTTCGCATCTCACATCCGAGCCAACCAGAGCATGATGAGGGAGATTGAAACAATAGGGAAAGTCAGACACAGGAACCTGATCAAGTTGGAAGGGTTTTGGCTGAGGAAAGAAGACGGGCTGATGCTGTATAGATACATGCCTAGAGGAAGCTTATACGACGTTCTTCACGGTGTTAGCCCTAAAGAAGACGTGCTTGAGTGGTCTGCACGGTACAACATTGCGCTTGGGGTCGCTCATGGACTGGCTTATCTGCACTATGATTGTCATCCTCCGATTGTTCATCGTGACATTAAGCCAGAGAACATACTCATGGACTCGGATTTGGAGCCTCACATTGGTGACTTTGGTTTGGCTCGGCTTCTTGATGGCTCAACGGTCTCAACTGCTACTGTTACAGGCACAACCGGGTACATAGCACCAGGTAAACATATCATCTCACGATACATACTAGACTTGATGATGTTCGGTTTAGAGTTTCCTGGTTTGTTGTATATATATTATATGTTTCTTGTTCCTCACGCATGAAACAGCACCATACTTATTAGACACGGTATAATTCGGTTTAGAGTTTAACCGGGTTAGTTACTGGTTTATAATCTGTTAGGGCTTGTTTGTTGTAAATATACTTTGTTTCTTCTTTCTCACGCACAAATTGTACTATACATATTAGACTTGGTATAGTTTGGTTTAGAGTTTAACCGGTTTATAATCTGTTAGGTTTTGGTTTGTTGTGAATATATTCTCTGTTTCTTGTGTCTCACGCATGATTTTGTGTAGAGAACGCTTTCAAGACGGTGAGGGGAAGAGAATCAGACGTTTACAGTTACGGAGTTGTGTTGCTGGAGCTGGTTACGAGGAAGAGAGCGGTGGACAAGTCCTTCCCGGACAGTACTGATATTGTAAGCTGGGTGAGATCTATGTTGAGCAACAGCAGCGTGGACGACATGGTGTCAACAATTATTGATCCGGTTCTTGTGGAAGAGCTTCTTGATTCGGATCTTAGGGAACAGATAGTTGAGGTGACTGAACTGGCACTGAGCTGTACAGAGAGAGATCCAGTAAAGAGACCGACGATGAGAGAGGTGGTGAAAGTGTTGTGCGATGCGCAAGGTCTTGGAAGATGCTCCTCTGGTTCAGTTCGCTAATCTATTAATGCAAGAGGAACGGGATGTTATTAGTAGTGTGTTTGAAATGTTATTAGTAGTGTGTTTGAATCTTTCGGTTAGCTAGAAGTAATATAACTCGGGCCCATCTATGAAGGACCGTTATTTGAAACCATGTTTGTAAAATTGACTCGTCAATCAATATAACTAAATCTGAAAGAAAACTAATTTGGAATGTTTATGGAATGTTTTTATATTTCTATGTCAGTTTAGTAGTGATTGTAAAAGATAAAGTTCAATTATTATTATTATTTCTGTTTAAAAAAAAAAAGTTCAATTATTTCGGTGAACACAGAAAAGGTTCATTTAAGGGCTTATTTGCTGAATAACCTAAAACACGAATGAAATTAAGTGTATGCTAGTGATTTTGACATTATTAAGAAACTAACATTTTGTTCCCTTTTGCTCCGGTAATATCCTCAACAACAACAATTACCAAGTCACAGAAAGAGAAAGTGTTACCAAAATAAAGAATAAAATACAGCCACATCACACCAAAAGAGAGAAAATAATTCCTCCACATCACATACATAATAACCACAAACATTTCACTAATTATATTTCATATCATCAAAATAATTTAGAATCAATTACCCCCTCTGTTTTTTAAAGATGTGTGTTTTGATGTTTTCACACATATTAAGAGAACACATTAACTATACATCATTTTTAGAAATTATCAAATTTCAATGCATTTTTAACCAATAGTCTTTCAATAAATTCAATCAATTTTATTGAAATTTGCAAATTTTGTATAGGAAACATAAAAAATACATCTTTGTGAAACAATTTATTTTTCTAAAACATCTATCTTTAAAAAACAGAGGGAATATATCTTAACACTTAAATCTAGATACTAAAACTTATTTTAATCCCACATTAATCCTTAAATATTAAACCCTAAACCTTTATCAATAAATTATAAACCCAATTATAAATCATAAACATGAAATAGAAATTTAAACTCAAATCCTAAATGGTTATCACTAACCCTAACCTGGATTTGTCAACCCACATCCGAAATATAAATAGTTTCTTCCATTTTCAGATAATGACATTGACCAGGTTCATAATACTATACTACATAGTGGATATAGTATAGTATTTTTAGAGTGCACGGAGAACTAAACTTTAGTTCTCGTTCAATAATTCAGGGTGTTGTACAACTATATTATTAAATAGAATATAGATGTTGTACTACTATATTATTAAATAAAATAGACTTACATTACAACATAGAAGATGTCATATCACTAATAAACTGAGTAACGAGGGTGAGTAAGTGAAACTTAACCCAGATTATAAAACTATACCTTAACTCGGAAATGTCAACCCACAACCGAGATATAAGCAGTTTTCCCCGTCTTCAAATAATGATATTCACCAGGTTCATAATATTATACTACATGGTAGATATAGTATAGTACTTTTTATAGCCGCATTACGACATAAATGAGGTCATATCACTAATAAAGAGAGTAACGAGAGTGAGTAAGTGAAATTCAACCCATATGATAAAACTATACCCTAACCCGGAAATTTAACCCACATCCGATATATAAACAGTTTCCCCCGTCTTCAAATAATGATATTCACCATGTTCATAATACTATACTACATGGTGGATATAGTATAGTACTTTTATAGTGTACGTGGAACTAAACTTTAGTTCTCGTTCAATAATTTAAAGGACTTTAGTAGCAAAGTTATAGGAATGTCGTACTATTATATTATTGAATAGAATATACTGACATTGCGACATAAATGAGGTCGTATCACTAATATAAGTAACAGAGTATCAAGTGTGAGTTAGTAAAACTCAACCCAGATGATAAAACTAAGCCCTAATCTGGAAATGTCAACCCACATCTTAGATATAACAATTTTCCCTGTTTTAAGAAATAGTATACAAATATGTCCCAAATAGTATGGTAACCTTACATAAATAGCTACATTAAAGAATATAAACTATACTATTCCGTTCATCTAATATAGTATAGACACCGAGTTCATCTTCTTCAATTTTTCTTTTTTTCAAACGTGTTGATACACCTTCACTTCGTTCACTGTCGTTATTCTTCACCACCGTATAAAGATCATCTTTATCTCCTATTCTTTTTTCCGACACAACAACGCTTCTAACGCTTCGCCGTCATTATTCTTTACCATTAGATCACTAAATCAAAAAGAGAAACATAGTATAAAAACAGAAACAAAAACATAATATAAAACAGAAACAAAGTATAAACAAAAACATAAACAAAGTACAAAAAACAAAAACAGAGTATAAAACAAAAACAGAAACATAGTATAAAAGCTCGATGTCACCTCATTCTCTATGGTACCATCTTCTCCTCCAAACTCAATTTCTTAAGCCCATAATCTGGGTTTCTTCCTTGCTTTGAGATGAATGTACGTGTGTTTTTACGAATGAAGAAGAAATAAAAATTGGTAAAAAGAGAAAGAAAGAGATAGAAGATGTGTATCTATTGTAGCCACAATTTATTATATTATTAGTTAATAATTATTTTAATAAATAAACTCTCAGCCTTGGTTCGAAAAAGCGAGCGCTTTTGGCGCAATGGCGCTAAAAGCCACAAGGCGAGGACCTCATCGCCAAGGGACCCCATTGCCAGGCGAGTTACATAAAACCCTCGCTTTATGTCGTTTTTCCTCGCTTTTGTTATTTTGCTTAAGCGGTAAAAACGCCGCTTTATTGTACCTATACAAAAATAAGATTTGATTGACGTTATTCACCTTATAACTTATAGGCATGTAGAGGAGAGTAACCCTTATTCACCTAATCGTGTAGATTTCCCACTAACCTACACTACTAGTGTACCCCAGCTATTGTGATCGTTTAAATTTCCCACTAAGCTAGGATACATAGTTTCTTCTTCTAAAATCAGTAGCTTTTCTGTAATATAAGTTTATGATCATGTCTTTTTTATATCATAGGCGCTAATTGCTTCTTCTTATTCCATGTTTGTTTGCGTTGTAGTTGTGAATTGTGATCATGTTTTGTTTTTATCATAGCTTCTTCTCCTTAAGTGATTAGCTTCTTTCTGTATGTAATTTTATGATCATGTCTTGTATATATGTCTTGTATATATATGATGTTTTGTTTCCCACTAAGCTAGGATACTCAATAGCTTTTTCTCATTCGATGTTTGTATATGTTGTAGGTGATCATGTCTAAAAGCTGGTATTATCATTTGGTGTGTTGCATTTGCTATATGAACCTTTGAGTTTTATTTATGGATTTGGTATTTTTAGTTTCTATCTTAGCATTCTTGTTTACGTAATATATAGAGATATGGTATTGAAGAGTACCTTTGTGATGCAGGTACACAAGGCGCTGGCAATGTGGCGTCATGGCGCTAGGCGCTAAGCGCCAGCCTCCTCGCTTCATCTCGCTTTGCGCAATTTCGAACCAAGCTTTCAGCAGGTCACATGGGTCACAATTGAGAGACAATATGGCTATTATTTATAATGTGATGGTTGTGTATAGGAGAATTAGGGATTTAGTTATCTAATGAATTATAATTTGTTTGAAGGTTGTACAGTCCAATTCACCTTCATTTAATTCTTGAAAATTTGTATCTCCAAATATATAGCTTCTTACAGTTTCTTTGTGGACTCATGTTTATGGGGTTTGTTGATTTTCTAAAGAGAAACTAAAGAAGAATTTAAATAAAATAAAGGAGAGTTTGGAATAAAACTTCATTTTTTCCTCTAAAAGAGGACAAAAATGAATATGAAATAAAGTGTTATAACTCTACCAATTTTTCATTTCATAATGAAGTCATGGATAAACAAAAATAGATTACTCTATTTATTTATAGAGTAAATTTCAAAATATATTGAAATATAGAATTGATTTAGAGCATTTGTTATTCTATATTTACTTTTATATTATTTTGAAAAAAATAGAGTTGGATTAGAGATATCCTTAACATGGTCAGATTTGGGTCAAATTCAATGAAACATTTGGCAAAATTCGGTAGATTTCTTACATAAGGATAGACCCTAAATTATTTTAAAAGAAAATTATACTGAATTTTTTTAACCTGTTAAAATTGTTATTACATAATCAAATACAGACTCGATTTATCTGAATTTGTTAACTTTTTTAAAAGTGGATGCTCTTGAAATTACTAGTCAAATATTTCTGCGCAAGAAAAAACAAGATCAATTTTGACCTTTTAAAAATATTTTATGGATTCTTGTGCTTATACTCCCTCCGTTTCATAATAGACGATGTTTTAGAAGGATAATTTTGTTTTAAATTAGATGAAGTTTTGAGATTTTAAGGTTACTTTAACTTTATTGAAAACTGTTCAACCAATTAGATTTTACAGTCTTTTAATTATTGGTTAATTGATTTTAAAATATATCTTTAAAATATTTTTTATTAAAGAAATATAATTTTCTTAATCTTGTACATTAGGTAAAACATCAAATATTATGAAACAGATAGAATATTACATTGGAATTTGCTGGATAGAAAAAAATAAAAAATTAAAGGAAAATAAATGGCTGACAGTAACAACACGAATAGGAAAGGTTTGTGTTTTCAAGGTGAGGTTTTTGGACGGTACAGATGACGCAAATAAGAATCTAACGGACTGAATTCTCTGAAACACTAACGTCTTCCGCTTATTTCATCTGAGCATTTGTCTGAAAATGCTACATCGAAAGGCATCTTTTCGTCTCTCTCTGCTCTCTCTTTCGCGTAATTACTCGGAGCCCTAATTTAAATTTCTCAACTTCGTGAGGTTGGTGGTCTTACAATCTAATGTCTTGTTTCTTCTTTCCATGAAATCTTGAAAATGAATTTATATGAATGGTTCACTGTAGATACAAGTTTTCATTTTTTTTCCGTTGGCGAATCTGAAACTAGTATGTTTGGTTTTCGATTAAGGGTTGGTGTAGCTACGCCATGCTCCTTAGACCTTAGGTTTATGCCTTTACGGATCTTTATGGGCAAAAAGGAAGCTTTTTTTCTTTGTCCTTCGTTATTTCTCCTAGGGCACAAAAGATCTGGTGTTGTTGTTAGATTTGTACATTTTAGGTTTTATGAAAATACCCTTTACTTTTGCATCTTGGTGGGTTCACAAAGTGTAGCAAAGTTTGCATTTTTTTAGGGTTTTCGATTCTTGTAGGGATTCTATATTGAAGGCTAAGCTTGCTCTTAAAATGGATTCTTTTGCATTTCCTTGTAACTTTCTTTGGTACTGCAAAGAGTATAACCCACAAGGTGAAACTGCAAGGTGTTGTTCTAGAGGGCTGTGTAGTAAATGCTGTGATATTTATTTTATCTGTTTGTGAGAGAAAATGCTAATTCTAAGCCTTTGTCAATGCTCTTTAACCCAACTCATGGTCCCATTTTTTTTACAGGAGTTTTTAGCAATGGAAGGAGTACCAGGGATGAACACTGTTCCAAATCCTAACCATTATGACAAGTCCATAGTGCTAGATGTCAAACCTCTGAGAAGTTTGAAACCTGTTTTTCCAAATGGTAATCAAGGTCCACCATTTGTTGGAGTTCCACCTTTGGCCCTTCTTCTTCTTCTTCTACTGGGTACTCACCTTTCTTCCCCTTTGGAGCACAACCACCTGCACAAGATACTCCAGATCTCAACCAAACTCAGTACACACCTCCTCCTCCATCGTTTGTTCCACCTCTTCAGTCATACAGAACACCTACCACTGCATCAAATGGCCCTAGTAGCTCAACCGGAGCTAAAAGAGGTCGTCCTAAGGGAAGTGGTAACGCAAAGAAAAAAGACAAGACAGTCCCCAAAGAGCCTTCTTTGGAGGTTCAGGTTGTGAAACGGTTCAGTGGAGTTTTCGACAGCGGGATCAGTGCAGCAGAGCGAGAAGATGGGAATGGGGACTTAGTAAGCAGCGTGCTGATGCGTTTCGATGCTGTTAGGAGGCGGTTAAGCCAGGTAGAGTACGCAAAGGCCGCGACTTCTAAAGCGGCAGGCTCTTTGATGAGCAATGGGGTGAGGACAAACATGAAGAAGAGAGTTGGAACGGTCCCTGGGATCGAGGTTGGAGATATCTTCTTTTCACGGATAGAGATGTGCTTAGTGGGTCTTCACATGCAGACAATGGCTGGCATTGACTATATAACAAGCAAGGCCGCTGGAGCAGATGAGGAGCCTCTAGCTACTAGCATTGTTTCGGCTGGACGTTACGACGGCGAGGCACAGGATCCTGAGTCTTTGATATACAGTGGACAAGGAGGCAATGCGGACAAGAACAAACAAGCACTGATCAGAAACTTGAGAGGGGGAATCTTGCGTTAGAGAGAAGCTTGAGGAAAGGGAATGGAGTGAGAGTGATAAGAGGAGAGGAGGATCCAGCTAGTAAACAGGGAAGATTTATATCTACGATGGACTTTATTCGATCTCAGAGTCATGGGTAGAGAAAGGGAAGTCTGGCTGCAACACGTTTAAGTATAAACTGGTGAGACAACCTGGTCAGCCACCTGCTTTTGGGTACTGGAAAGCTGTTCATAAGTGGAAGGAAGGTTTGACTCCTAGAACAGGACTTATCCTTCCGGATCTCACCTCAGGAGTTGAGAGCAAACCTGTTTCGCTTGTGAATGACGTTGATGATGAGAAGGGGCCTTCTTATTTTACTTACATCTCCACTCTCAAACACTCGGAAGCCTTTAGAATAACACAGCAGCACACTACTGGCTGTTCCTGCCGTGGCTCATGTGCACCGGGAGATCTAAACTGCTCTTGCATCCGACAGAACGGTGGTGATCTGCCTTACCTTTACGGCGTTATGCTTGTTTCCAGGAGGCCGATGGTGTATGAATGTGGTCCAACGTGTCCATGTCACGCCAGTTGCAAAAACAAAGTGATTCAGACAGGGTTGAAGTTCCGCATGGAAGTGTTTAAGACAGGGAACCGTGGTTGGGGTTTACGTTCGTGGGATCCCATTCGTGCTGGTTCTTTCATATGTGAATATGCTGGTGAGGTCAAAGACAGAGGGGAGCTCAGAATGGAGCAAGAAGATGATGAGTTTGTCTTTGACACATCGCGTGTTTATAACTCGTTTAAGTGGAACTATGAGCCTGCGTTAGTAGATGAGGATCCTTCAGATGAAATCTCCGAGGAGTTTAGTCTCCCGTCACCACTACTGATCAGTGCTAAGAACTTGGGAATGTAGCTCGGTTCATGAACCATAGCTGCTCCCCAAACGTTCTGTGGCAGCCGGTTATTCGTGAAGGAAACGGTGAACCGGTTGTTCACATTGCTTTCTTTGCCATTCGTCATATTCCTCCGATGGCTGAACTGACATATGATTATGGAGTCTCCCTTGCATCCGAGGCTAGAGATGGGAGTGTTTTACATGGAAAGAGGCACTGCAACTGTGGTTCTGTGAAATGCCGTGGTTCTTTTGGATGATCTGAGAAACTGTAAACCCTTGATCTCCCACCTTTCTTTGTACTTTTAGATATGATTCTGACACTAATGGTCCTGAAACCATTTCTGTTTGTTTACAGGGCAGAGAGTAACAAAGAGGGTGTGATGGCTTTTGTTGTGCGCAGGAAACTGTGTATGCATTTGCATGTTCCTGTGGGCAAATGCATACACTTGTAATGTATTGTATTGTATT